>NW_027464071.1:0-292500 GCF_050947455.1 Rhinoderma darwinii
CAAGGATTAAAAGGCCAGGGGCCTTCTTATAGACCAGGAAATCGTGGCAGTTGATGGTGATGACGATTTCCTAATTGCGCGCGCTGGCCCTTTAAGGCCGGGGGCGAGCGTGCGCGCGCACCCTACGGGACCCAGCCGAATGGAGCGGAAGTGAGCGCTGGCATCTCCTAGGAGGTCGACGGAGGCCAGCGCTCACAGATCCATGGCTGCGGGCGTCGGGAGGTGAGTAAACACCGATGGCCCGCGGCCAGGGGCGCTACAGTATCCCCCCTCTTACGCCCCCTCTTCTTGGGGCCAGAGTGAGAGAGGAACTTTTTAATAAGAGTAGGGGCGCTGAGGTTCTCTTCTCTTGGTATCTGCCTTTCGCTTCATGCGATCGACCGCCAGCAAAATAGAGGACCGGGTCTGTTGCCAGATTTGCAGGAAGTCCCCATATGCAGAGTCAGCAGCGGGTACCTGAGATGAAGTTGATACAGGAAGAGGAACTCTGGGATGTTGACTGTACACGATGTGAAACGGAGTGGAAGTGGTGGACTCACTTGTGTGGTTGTTGTATGAAAACTCGGCCCATGGAAGGAGCTGTACCCAGTTATCGTGCTGTGAAGAGATGAAGTGGCGGAGATAATTTTCCATGATCTGGTTGATCCTCTCAACTTGTCCATTGGACTGGGGGTGATAGGCAGAGGAAAAGTCCAAACTCACATCCAGGAGTTTACAGAGGGCTCTCCAGAATTTAGAGGTAAACTGAACCCCCTGGTCAGACACAATGTGAAGAGGCAAGCCATGCAAGCGGAAGATGTGCTGAATGAAGAGACTTGCCAGTCGAGCAGAGGGTAGGCCGGTCAGCGGGATAAAATATGCCATCTTAGAGAACCGGTCCACCACCACCCAGATGGAGTTGCATCCTGCTGAGAGAGCAAGGTCCGTGACGAAGTCCATAGCGATGTGCTGCCAGGGGGCACTGGGTACAGGCAGGGGTTGAAGCAGGCCGGCAGGCTTGCTGTGAGTCACTTTGTTAGAGGCACACACCGTGCAATAAGAGACAAAGTCCAGAACATCCTTAGGTAGCGTGGGCCACCAGAAGTGACGAGTGATCAGGTCTTGGGTTTTACGGACACCGGCGTGCCCAGCTAGTTTAGAACTGTGTCCCCAGCAGAGAATTCTTTTTCTGTCTGCCAACCGAACAAAAGTTCTCCCCGGAGGGATATTTCTAAGCTGCAGAGGATTGGCGGTGACAACGCAGGACGGGTCTGTGATCGTCTGAAGGGACTCCACCGTGTCTACCGTCTCAAATGATCTGGACAGGGCATCGGCCCTCACATTCTTGTCAGCGGGACGGTAGTGGAGCAGAAATTGGAAACGGGTGAAGAACAGTGACCACCTGGCTTGACGAGGATTCAGTCTTTGAGCGGACTGAAGGTAAGTAAGATTCTTCTGGTCGGTGAAGATCAGGATGGGGTGAGTAGCGCCCTCCAGAAGATGTCTCCACTCCTCCAGGGCCAATTTGATAGCCAGTAACTCCCGATCTCCAATGGAATAATTGCGCTCAGCAGAGGAAAACAGTCTTGAGTAGTAGCCACATACTACTGCCTTTCCTTTGGAGCTCCTCTGGAACAGAAGTGCGCCTGCACCAACAGAGGAAGCGTCCACTTCCAGTGAGAACTGCCGAGACACGTCAGGGTGATGGAGGATCGAAGCTGAAGTGAAGGCTTTCTTGAGGCTAATGAATGCGGACTCTGCCTCTGGAGTCCATACCTTGGCGTTCACACCCTTCTTGGTAAGGGTAGAGATGGGGGCCGTCAGAGAAGAAAAGTTCGGAATAAACTGCCGGTAGAAATTGGCGAAACCCAGGAACCACTGTATGGCCCTTAGGCCTTGAGGACGTGGCCATTCCAGGACAGACTTTAACTTCTCAGGGTCCATCTTAAGGCCTTGATCCGAGATGACATAGCCCAGGAAGGGCAAAGACCTCTTTTCAAAGGTGCATTTCTCTAACTTGGCATACAAGCGATTCTCTCTTAGTCGCAGAAGAACTTGACGAACATGCCTCCGATTGGTCATCAGATCTGGGGAGAAGATTAGAATATCATCGAGATAAACTACAACACACATATAGAGGAGATCTCGGAAGATGTCATTACTCCTGAAATACTGCGGGAGCGTTACACAGTCCGAAGGGCATTACTAGGTATTCGTAGTGCCCATCGCGGGTGTTAAACGCCGTCTTCCATTCGTCACGCCGTCGAATCCGGATTAGATTATAGGCCCCCTGCAGATCTAGCTTGGAAAAAATTTTGGCTCCTCGTATGTGATCAAACAGCTCAGAAATGAGTGGCAACAGGTATTTGTTCTTGACCGTGATCTGATTGAGACCACGGTAGTCAATGCAGGGTCGGAGAGATCCATCTCTCTTTTTAGCGAAGAAGAATCCTGCCCCGGCCGGGGAGGAAGATTTCCGAATAAAACCCCTCTCCAAGTTCTCCTTGATATAGGCTGACATCGATAAAGTCTCTGGCAAGGAGAGAGGATATACTCGTCCACGGGGAAGAGAAGCATTGGGAACCAGTTCAATGGGACAGTCATAATTCCGATGTGGAGGCAACGTCTCAGCCTCTCGTTTGCAAAAGACATCCGCAAAACTGGCATACTGAGAAGGTAGATCGGAGAGTGACTGAGGCAGAGGGGGCACAACAGAACGGACTTGTGACAGGCAATGGCTATGGCATCTGGAACCCCATTGAAGAACTTCTCCAGAACTCCAGTCGAGTGTCGGGGTGTGTAGACGGAGCCATGGCAGACCCAGCAGGATAGGATTGATAGCCTTGGGTAGTACCAGGAAGGAGATCTGTTCTGAGTCAAGAGCTCCGACCCGTAATGTCAACGGCTCAGTGATGAGCATGATCGGATCAGGAAAGGGTAGACCATTCACAGAAGCAACTGCCAGGGGTCTCTCCAGACGGACTGTGGGTAGTTGAAACCGATCCACTAGATCCTGGTGGATAAAATTAGCAGCCACTCCAGAGTCAAGATAGGCGGTGGAAGGATGTGATGTCTGTCCGGTGACGATGGCCACAGGTATCGATAATTTGGAAGAGGTTTTAACGTTTGGAGACGTTCCACCTAGAGTTGCCTCTCCAACCAACCCTAGGTACTGGAGTTTGCCGGTTTCTGTGGGCATTGGCGCACAAAATTACCCTTGAGGCCGCAATACATGCAAAGTCCAGAGGAGCGTCTGCGCTGCTTCTCCTGTTCAGATAACCGGACTGTCTACCTGCATGGGTTCCTCAGGTAGCGCACTAGGAGTGGACAATAGTGGTCTCTGGGCAGGGGGTGCTGGTCTGTGGGCCCGGCTCTCCTAACGAACCTCTTGAGAGCGCTCCCAGATTCTCATATCAACCCGGGTGGCTAACAGGATAAGGGCATCCAAGGTAGAAGGAAGGTCGCGGGCTGCCCGTTCGTCCTTGATGTGAGAGGACAGTCCCTGCCAGAAGGTCGCCACCAGTGCCTCATTATTCCATGCCAGCTCGGCTGCTAGGGTACGGAAGGAGATCGCATACTCCCCTACTGTGGAGCCTTCTTGCTTGAGGGTCAACAGAGTGGCTGCGGCAGAGGATGTTCGACCCGGCTCCTCGAACACGGTACGAAAGGACTGCAGGAACAAGGCTAGGTCCGAGGATACAGGTCCCTGTTGCTCCAAGATTGGGTTCGCCCATGCGAGGGCCTTGCCAGCGAGGAGGGAGATAATGAACGCTACTTTAGCCTCCTCGGAGGGGAAGAGATGAGGCCGTAGCCTAAAATGCACCGTGCATTGATTAAGAAATCCTCTGCATGCTCTGGGGTCACCGTCGTAGCGAGGAGGAAGAGGCAGAGGAACTGAGGAACCGGAACAAACAGGGGGAGCAACAGGCAGTGGCAACAGCCTCTGGAGGAAGAACCGGGGGTGGAACAGCGAGTAGATCCAGGCGGACCAGAATAGAATTCACCGCCTCAAGGAGTTGATCCTGACGAGTGCGTAGGTCATGCATCTCTGTCTGAATCTTCTGTACTGGGGTCTTGGGCTGACCAGCGGGTTCCATGGCCTGAGCGTACTGTCACGGACACTGGGTTTGTGGACCCACTAGGCCGCTCCGCCGTAGCGGGGAGGCAGCTGACCAGGTCACAGTCTATGTGAAAGTAAGATGGCAGACAGTAATGCTTAGGTACCTGAAATAGTCCGGGCGGTGGCTGTGGCTTCAGCACGGATGGAGGCAGGTGCGGAAAGTGGCGCCAGACGTGGCGGGCAGTATCCGATGAGCAGATGGCACTTGACGCGGCAGAAGACACTTGACGTGGCAGATGGCACTTGACGTGGCAGATGCCACTTGACATGGCAGTTGGCACTTGACGTGGCAGATGACACTTGAACACGGGTAGGCACAGGAACAATGCGGAATACAGGAATGGTAACAGGGCATGGGTAACAGCGGGAACGGGAGACACTAAGGGACCATTTGCGAGACAGACTGGGAAAGACTAACAACGCTCAGGCAAGGATCAGAAGGGCTGGGGCATTCTTATAGAGCAGGAAGTCATGTGGGTTAATGATCATTGTTTTCATCCATGGCTGCGGGCGTCGGGGGGTGAGTGAACCCGACGGCCCGCGGCCATGGGCGCTACACCAGGTCAACACCTTGAACTCTTTGTCATGTTCCTCACATCAGTCCTGAACAATTTTTGCAGTGTGGCGGGGGCATTATCCTGCTGTAAGACAGCACTGGCATTAGAGAATACCTTTACCATGAAGAGGTGGATTTGTCTGTAGCAATGTTTAGGTAGGTGGTCTGTGTCAAAAAACAGTATGGGAATATCAAAATAACCACCATAAGTTCCCCATAGAAAATTGTGCCATAATCTGTCAAATCAGATGAAATTCTAGTGTTGGGTCCCAGTGACTCCAACTGAGGGGCTTGCATTTAAAAAAAAAAAAAATCATTATTAGTTTTTAGCATTGGATAAAGCAAAGGAGAAACAACAGGAACCTCTCAGAGGAACCTCTCAGAGAGCGGCGCTGTGCTCCGTATACTGCAGGAGCAGTAGTACAGCGAGTACATAGTGTACAGCGGGGCCGATCACATGACGAAGAGTCGTGTCGTCACCAAATAAGACTGTACAACTAGACTTCCGGTTCCTCATCAGCGCTATACAAATCTATGAAAATCTCAGAAACAGCACCAAGGCGGACGGGAATGTATATTAGCGAGTTTACTCACATGTAGCATCTATGGCCGCGGGCCGTCGGTTCCACTCACCTCCTGACGCCCACAGCCATGGATCTGTGAGCGCTGGTCCCCATCTCACTTCCGCTCCGGTCCGCCAGGGTGACGAATGGAAGACGGCATTTAACACCCGTCACGGGCACTATGAATACGTAGTGATGCCCTTCGGACTGTGTAACGCTCCTGCAGTGTTTCAGGAACTCGTTAATGATATCTTCCGAGATCTCTATAGCTGTGTTGTTGTTTATCTCGATGATATTTTGATTTTCTCCCCAGATCCGACGACTCATCGCAGGCATGTCCGTCAAGTTCTACTACGATTAAGGGAGAATCATTTATACGCCAAGCTGGAGAAGTGCGTCTTTGAGAGGAGTTCTCTGCACTTCCTGGGCTACATCATATCGGATCAAGGTCTCAAGATGGATCCTGAGAAAGTGAGAGCTGTCCTGGAGTGGCCACGTCCTCAAGGTCTGAGGTCCATACAGCGTTTCCTGGGATTTGCCAATTTCTACCGGCAGTTTATCCCAAACATCTCATCACTGACATCTCCTATTTCCACCCTTACCAAGAACGGTGTGAACGCCAATGTGTGGACCCCAGAGGCAGAGTCCACATTTTTTAGTCTCAAAAAAGCCTTTACTTCTGCCTCGATCCTCTATCATCCTGACGTATATATACAGTTTTCTTTGGAGGTGGACGCCTCTTATGTTGGTGCAGGCGCACTTCTGTTCCAGAGGAGCCCCAAAGGAAAGGCAGTAGTATGTGGCTACTACTCGAGACTTTTTTCTTCTGCAGAGCGCATTTACTCTGTTGGGGATCAGGAGCTACTGGCCATCAAATTGGCTCTGGAGAAGTAGAGCCATCTGCTGGAGGGCGCAGCTCACCCCATCCTAATCTACACCGACCACATGAACCTCACCTACCTTCAGTCCGCTCAACGACTAAATCCCTGTCACGCAGAGTGGCCGCTGACAGGAATGTGAGGGCCGATGCCCTGTCCAGGTCATTTGAAACGGATGACACGGAGTCTCTTCAAACTATCATAGACCTGTCCTGCATTATCACTGCCAATCCTTTGCAGGTTAGAGACATCCCTCCGGGGAGGACTTTTGTTTGATTAGCAGGCAGGAGAAGAATTCTCCGATGGGGACACAGTTCTAAACTGGCTGGGCACCCTGGTGTTCGTAAAACCCGAGACCTGATTGCTCGTCACTTTTGGTGGCCCACGCTGCCCAAGGATGTTGTCGACTTTGTCTCTTCTTTCACGGTGTGTGCTTCTAACAAGGTTACTAACTCCAAGCCTGCCGGCCTCCATCAACCTGTGCCTATACCCAATGCCACCTTGCAGCACATTGTGATGGACTTTGTCACTGACCTTCCTCCCTCAGCAGGATGCAACACTGTCTGGGTGGTGGTGGACCGGTTCTCGAAGATGGCACATTTTATCCCGCTGACCGGCCTACCTTCTGTTCCCCGAATGGCGAATCTCTTCATCCAGCACATCTACCGCTTGCATGGCTTGCCCTTCACATTGTGTCCGATCGGGGGTTTCAGTTTACCTCGAGGTTCTGGAGGGCTCTCTGTAAACTCCTGGATGTGATATTGGACTTTTCCACAGCCTATCATCCCCAGTCCAATGGGAAAGTCGAGAGGATCAACCAGATCATAGAGAATTATCTCCGTCACTTCATTTCCTTACAGCATGATAACTGGGTACAGCTTCTTCCATGGGCCGAGTTCTCGTACAACAACCACACAAGCGAGTCCACCACTTCAACTCCGTTTTACATTGTATACGGTCAACATCCTAGAGTCCCTCTTCCAGTGTCTACTACTTCTCAGGTACCCGCTGCTGACTCTGTATTTGGGGACTTCCCGTAAATCTGGCAACAGACCCAGGTATGAAGCGAAAAGCGGATACAAGAAGAGAGCTGCCGCAGTATCTTCCAGGTACCAAAGTCTGGCTGTCCTCATGGAACATTCGTTTGAGGGTGCCTTCATACAAGTTTGCTCCCAGGTTTCTCGGTCCTTTTGAGATTCGGCAACAGATTAACCCTGTCTCCTATAAACTGCGGCTGCCTCCTACCATCAGAATCCCCAACTCCTTTCATGTGTCCCTCCTGAAACCAGTGGTCCTGAACTGCTACAGCAAGACTTCCTGTTCCACAACTGCTCCCAGCGGTTCTTCTGATGTGTTCGAGGTGAGGGAGATCCTGGACTGCAAGAGGGTAGGAGGAAGGACTTTCTATTTGGTGGACTAGAGAGGGTTTGGTCCTGAGGAGAGGTCCTGGGAGCCGGAGGAGAACCTTGATGCCTCTGCTCTTGTTAAGAAGTTCCTCTCTCGCTCTAGTCCCAAGAAGAGGGGGCGTAAGAGGGGGGGATACTGTAGCGTCCAGGGCCATCGGGTCCACTCACCTGACGCCCGCAGCCATGGATCTGTGAGCGCTGGTTCCCATCTCCTTCCCAGGAGACGCCAGCGCTCACTTCTGGTACGATCTGCTCTGTCCCGTAGGGTGCGCGCGCACGCTCGTGCCCGCTCTTAAAGGGCCAGCGCACGCACATGTAGGAAATCACCATCATCAACACACATGATTTCCTGGACTATAAGAAGGGCCCAACCCATCTGATCCTTGCCTGAGCATTGTTAGTATACCCCAAGTCTGTCTTTCAAATGGTCCCTTACTGTTTCCCGTTCCAGTTGTTCCCGTGCCCTGTTACCCGTTCCTGTATCCCGTACTGTCTTCTTGTTCCTGTGCCTACTAGTTGGAGTCGTGTCTACTGCACCTGTGTCATCCGCCACGTCCTGTGTTAAATACCTCCATCCGTGCCAGAGCTGCGGCCACTGTCTGGACTATCCGGTTACCCTTGTGCGGGACTATGTATTTCTGGGGTTCCCTGTTGTTTGGCCAGCTGCCTCGCTGCTATGGCGGTGCGGCCTGGTGGGTCCACATACCCACAAACCGTGACATCACATAATGCAGTTAGAACACTGCTAATAACTTTTAGTCCCCGCATAACCCCTTTAAGATGCATTGTGTACAAGCAGTGAATCCACCGCACCTGGCCACGTTTTAACCTCCTTATTCTCTCTCCTCCTCTTGTAGGTGTTGGTCCTGAGCCTGGTACTTGGAACCACCATGATTTTCTTAGTGACCCGTATCTACTAATGTCTGGGGACTGGTACGTCATTCTATTTTATCCTAATACTAGATGTATACTGTGATAATACATCACCTGTAGTGTTACTGTCAAATCTTCCCCCTGTACATGGACATAACTATAGCCCTAGTAGCCATAGAAGCTGCTATGGGGCTCTGATGCTGAGGGGGGCACCTTTGGTTGCCAAAACTTCATTAGTTTTTGTAAGGGAAGATCTGCTTTATAGCAGCATAACCCTTCAATGCTGCCTAGCCCCTTCCACGACAACCAACGTGTATATATACGGTGTAGGCCAGGAGGGAAGTATGGAGTGGTGTCACTGACTGAGGTCACTCCATAATTTGCTGGTGTTGGTTGTATGTTACAACTGAAAGTTCACTGCGACGAGCGAAATCGTAGATTACTACGATCCCACTCGTTTAACCCCTTAGATGCTGAGGTCAATAGTAACTGCGGTAACTAAGCCATTAGAAAGATGGGGGTGGCCATCTCTGACAGCCCATTGCCCCCCTGCGATTGCGGGGTGCCGATGGTTGTCATTGCAGCTTGGAGGACTAATGTAGGCCCTCAGGTCTGCCATCTTTGCACCCCTGGCAAGGCTTAATAAGAGCAGGTAAAGAACACGATATACTGCAATACATTAGTATTGCAGTATATCATGCAAGCGATCCAATGATTGCTGGTTTAAGTCCCCTAGAGGGCAAGTAAAGAAAGTAAAATACAGTTAAATTAAGTTTATATATATATATATATATATATATATATATATATATATATATATATATATATATATATTATATATAAAGTTAAAATATTTAAAGTTTAAAAAAAAGCAATGTAAAAAAAGTAAATTAACATAACTTGTATTGCCACGTCCGTAAAAGTCAGAGATATAACAGTATAACATTATTTAACCCACATGGTGAATGCATTAAAACAAACAAAAAATGTCAAGGGCAGAATCACTGTTTTTTGGTCATCTCATCTCCCACAAACAATGGAATAAAAGATGATCAAAAAGTCTCATGAACCAATAAAAACGACAGCTCGTGCCACAAAAAAACAAGCCCTCACACGGCTGCAGCGACGGAAAGAAAACAAAACGTATGGCTCTCAGATAATGGCGAAACAAAACCGCGCGGTGATCTCCATAAAAACTAAACCCAAAAAACAATGGAGAAATCTGCTTTTTTCCTATTTCACCCCACAAAGAAAGTTCTTTCAGTTTCCCATTTCATTAGTACAATAAATGGTGCCATGAAAAACTACAACTCGTCCTGCAAAAATCAAGCCCTCATATGGATATATCAACAGAAAAATAAAAAAGTTGTGGCTTTTGGAAGGTGAGGAGGAAAGAACAAAAATAAAAAAATTCAAAATGGCTGCGGCAGGAAGTGGTTAAGGTCTGATCCCCACAATTGTATTATGGCTCATTGCAGGAGGTGTATATTTAGGGCTTACTAACGGGATTGTATCTTGGCATTTGAGATCAGAAAAATAAAGTAATGGGGGGCTCATTTTTTACTTTGCTAGAGCACGCCCTATCTATCTGCCTCTCACATATCCGTCTCATTTATATGCGAAGTTCTGCAGCTTTTTCTATCACTATGTAGTTGGCTTTGTGAAATTTTATTTTTGTGCTGATTTGGGTTGAAAGCTAAAATTAAAAAGTTATTTTCAGTCAGTTGGTTTGGTGTAAATGTCTGTCACAATACGGCCCTCATCCAGTGTCATTTGTACATCCAGATAGTGCAGCTTAATGTCGCTGATTGTGACCCCCAGCGATCAGATTTAATCTGTGATGGAACTTGAGAAGTGTTGAATTCCCCTGCAGCGCCACTACAGGAGAAACTAAGCATTACACAGTGAAATCAATAAGAGACTTGTCCTTTCTTAACTTAGAATTCCCCAATAGGGTATTTACAATGGGTTTCTTATACCAGACAACCTCTTTAGGTTATAAAGGATTCTTATTTACTCCAGAACCATCTAGTTTTAGAAAAATAAAGTTACATTTCCACCTCTCCATGGTGGTAATCTGTTACTAAGACTTTTACTTAGATGAATTGTGTGCTACAACATTTACTAAACAATTATAGAGAAACATTTACTAAACAAATATTAGAGATTTTCAGCTGCAATATGTAAATATAAAAAAATGTAATATATATTTATTTATTTATTTGGAGGCTTTCCTGCAGTGATTGGTATAATGCAGAGCAGGGGACCGTTTATGACATACCGTAAGCATTATGACATCACTGCAGGCAGTGATGTCATCAGAACAATGGAGGGTGTGGCATCTATAGCAGTGACATCACAATGGCGTGAAGTTCTAAGGACCCCAAGCGCGGTCACATCAGTGCCATATCTCGAGTTGATGCTGATGCTGAAACTTCACTTGGTTTTTCAAAGAGCGAATTTGTGCTACAAAGCGACTACTACATCATCTGTTCAGAGCACTTAAACACCAGTGCAACTTCTGAACATCGTGGTAGATTCCCTCTTATTTGAGGAATCCCGTTTTTCCATTGTTCCTGAATTTAAACATCAAGCCGCCTGCTACAAGGAACAATGAGTTACCGAGAACTCTTGCAGCTTGCAATAGACGAAAGTTCCCGGATAAATCAAGGTAAGTGGAACTTGTTATATCAGATACATTTAGACTAGTTTCACACAAACGTGTCCGTTTTGCGTCCGCAAAAAATGCACCATTTTTCAGTTGCAAAAAGGGATGATTATTGGCTTTCGGACCAAGGGCGGCAGTATTTCTGAAACAGCGCAGTTTGTGAACTGTTCGCGTGCTGCTGTGGTGACAGTGTATCGTGAGTGGACAAATGGCACCATTGGGAATAACGGACATGGAAACTGCAGAGCACCACGTGCCATGTATTTGAGAGGTGAACGTTGGCTACCAGACGTGTGTCTAATACAACAGTTCAGCGAACCCGACTGCGTATGGGGCTCCGAACCCGACGGATGGTCACTGCTCCTATGTAACAAAGGTGCATCAGAGAAAATGGCTTCAATTTGCACGGCAGTATTGGTCTCAGAGCACCGATGATTGGCAAAGGGTTGTCTTCTCCCATAAATCACGTTTTCTGCTTCATCGAAAGGATGGACTTTACAACCATTGCTGGAAAAAGCTGGCGGCGACGTCAGCGTCTGGGGTATTTTTCCATGGTATTCTCTGGGCCACTCATCTTTATGGAAGGCTCTGAACCGATTTAGATATGAATCCATCGTTACAGATCACATCCACCATACATGCTGATTGTCTTCCCTGGAGCAAATGGAAACTTAAAGCAAGACAATGCGACATGTCACACGACTATAAATGCCCGACAGTGGTTGGAAGAGCACGACCAAGACTTCCAAGTACTTCCCTGGCCCCCTATTTCTCCAGACTTGAACCCAATTGAGCATCTGTGGGACCACGCCAATCGTGTTGTTCGCTTTATGGATCCTCCCCCACGCACCCTCCAGTAAATGTGGGATGTATGGAGTCAGCGAGGCTCCACATATGAGACCACTGACCAGCACCTTATTGAGTCACTCCCAGCCCGTCTACTGCTGTCCGTGCTGCACACGCCGGTTACTCTGGATATTAGTAGTAGTTATAATAATGTGACTCGACTGTGTATATATTCATAGTATCAAAACGGTTGTCCAAGATTAGAAAAACATGGGAGCTTTCCTCTAGAAAGAAGGCCACGCGAGTCCATAGGAAATGTCTGGTATTGATCTTTTTTCACATTTTTTCTGTACATAATTAATATATGTTATACACATTGTTTCACATCTAGGCATTGCTGATGGAAGATTAAGATCTGGACATAGAAGGCGTCAGAGTGTGGAGCAGGATGAAGACCATGACAATGTCCCCGACAGGAGACGAAGACGTGGTCAAGTTCCACCGCGCCGTAGGTTGCAGCAAGAAGGAGCGGACAGAAGCCGGTCCCCATTACGACCTGAGCCAATAGAACAGTCTGAAACGACAAGTGGCCGTCGTATTAATAGTGAGACCGAGCTCAGAATTCCTGGAGAATCCCAGCCTGGGTCTACTCCATCAACTACTCAGGAGAGATCCGAAAGGCTGGAGGAACCAACACAAGACCCCAGCACCAGTGAGCCGCTACCAAACCTGCAGCCGTCCAGAGAAGGAAGCAGATCTCCTCAGCAAACATCTAACAGGCTGGTGGAGCCAACACCAAGCACCAGTCAGCTGCTTCCCAACCAACAGTCGACAACAGAGACCACAGACAGCAGACCTGTGCAGAGAAGACAACGTCGGCGAGGCAGGAGAGGCAGGCAGATTGATAGACTCCCATCTCGAACCTTTACTGAAAACGAAGACATCCAGTCCTGCACTATATGCCTAGAGGACTATGAGATTGGAGAGCAAGTCACCGTTCTGCCATGTTCTCACATATTCCATCTGCCTTGTATTGCACATTGGATCCCGACAAATCCATGCTGTCCCTTGTGCCGCGTCCATGCCTTTCAAAGAAAGAGGAGGAGATAAGTACCAACAGCTGTGGTACAGAAGAAACACCAGCAGTACAGGTATGATCACTGACATCTATAGTATTTTTGTGAAATCATGGCTGGAGCTTCGGCACCAGTATATTGCTGAGTGATTATCGTCTGGTCTGATTATTTTTTGTTTTGTCTACAGTACCACCTAGTCTTCTTCATCATCTTCACCTTGGACGCCAGAATCTCAATCTGCACAGAGACCTAATAATAAAAGATCCCTGATGCCGTTTCCCAGAATCCATTTATGTGATACTGGAATTTCCCTTCGGGGATTAATAAAGTTATCTTATCTTATTTTATGCCTGGGACTCCCTTCTATCTTGGATATTTCATATTCCATCTCGGTTGGATTGGCGTTTCGACTACTACTACATTTTGGCCTAAGACTTACATTACGCCTTAAAACTGGTGAGAATGGTGGCGTTCCCATGTTTACATAGGAGCAATGTAGGCCCCAAGATTACAATATTTAGGGTGATTGATATATATTGTAAAAATAAAAAGCACAGAAAAATTACTCTTTTTTTAGGGTATGTTCACAAAAGAAGTGCAAGTCACTTCTTGGGCCACTTTTGGAGCCGTTTTTCCTAGACAATATTGAAAACAGCTCCAAAAACGGCCGTAAATAAACGCTGAAAACCTTGAAAACAGCTCTGTATTTTCAGATATTTTTGAGTTTGCGTGTGAACATACCCTAATTTCCATCAATGTACAAATGAATAGAAATGAATTACTAACATATACACCATCCAGACATAACATTAAAACCACCTGCCTTGTGTAGTCCTCCTCGTGCTGCCATAATAGCTCTGACCCGTTGGGACATGGATTTCAGAAGATCTTTAAAAGTGTCCTGTGGTATCTGGCACCAAGACGTTAGCAGATCCTTTAACCCCTTCCTGCTCCTTGACGTTCTATTCCATCATGTTATGGCAACAGGAGGCCTAACAATGGCCTCCGGGTTTGTCATCTACGGAAGCCTAGTTTGTCCTGCCTTAGGTTTGCTGTCAGTGAGTAACTGACAGCACTTTTACACTGCACTACGCATGTAGTGCAGTGTATTAGAATAGCGATCAGGGATTCCTGACTTCAAGTCACCTAGATAGACAAAAAAAAAACAGTTGTATAAAAAACCTTTTTTCAATATTAAGTCCTTTATTTAAAAAAACAAATTGTTAATTAATAACTATTTTGTGTGGTATAACCATCTGCCTTACACCACATTTTCTGTAATTTTTTCTGTTTTTCACTGAATGTATCAACCAAATTTTACCACTAACATAAAGTTCAATGTGTCACCAGAAAACAGTCTCAGAATCACTTGGATAAATAAAGGCATTCCAAAGTTATTACCACATAAAGTGACACATGTCAGATTAGACAAATGGGCTCTGAGCCTTAAAGGGAATGTGTTGCCAGCAAAACATGTATTTTTTTTTTTTAGATAAACAATTAGTGCATAGGTGATTAAACATTGTTCTAATTTTTTTTATTTTTTTCACGAGTCAGGAAATATTATAAATTAGATTCTAATTTATAATATTTCCCATTGCTGGTCACTAAATGGAGCCATTCCCAAAATTGCAGCATTGCATGTGGTAAAGCAACCACATTGCTTTTTGCTGCAAAATTGGGAAAAACTCACTCGCTCTAGTGAGCTCTCAGAATCCCCCCCCCCTTTATCCTGGCTAGTGCCGGGAGAAATGAGGGGTTTGAACGGTCTAACCTCCTACACTGTGTGTCACCATTTTTTGCGCTAACACACAGTGTAGTAGGTTTACATACAGTAGTAAACACACACTAAAACACGTACATACACAGAAATCACTTACCTGCTCCAGTCGCCGCCGCTCCCTCCGGTCCGTCCTCTCCGTCTGCTGCCGCTGCTCCATGTGCACAAGTCCGGAAGCCGCGACCGGAACTAGTAATCTTACTGTCCGGCCGCGACTTCCGGTCCACAGTAAAATGGCGCCGGACGGCGCGCATTTCAACTTGGACTGTGTGGGAGCGGCGCATGCGCCGTTCACACAGACGGCGTACACCATAGTGACTGCGAACGGGCCCCGTTCGCAGTCCCTATGGGACTGGAGCTGCCGTATATTACATGTCTGTATGTGTCGTTAATCGGCACATACAGAAATGGAGTAAAAAATGGCAGCCCCCATAGGGAAGAAAAAGTGTAAAAATAAAAAAAAAGTGAAACACAAACACACAAATAAATATAAAAGTTTTTAATAAAAGACTAAAATCAAACTGATGTTAGAAATTTTTTTTTTGGTGACACTGTTCCTTTAAGGCCCAACCTAGGCTTCGTCATTAAGGGGTTAAGTCCTGTAAATTGTGAGTAGGGGTCTCCATGGATTGGATTTGTTTTTCCAGCACATCTCATAGATGATCGATTGAATTAAGAATATGGAGGCCAGGTCAACACCTTGAACTCTTTGTCATGTTCCTCACATCAGTCCTGAACGATTTTTGCAGTGTGGCGGGGGCATTATCCTGCTGTAAGACAGCACTGGCATTAGAGAATACCTTTACCATGAAGAGGTGGATTTGTCTGTAGCAATGTTTAGGTAGGTGGTCTGTGTCAGAAAACAGCATGGGAATATCAAAATAACCACCATAAGTTCCCCATAGAAAATTGTGCCATAATCTGTCAAATCAGATGAAATTCTAGTGTTGGGTCCCAGTGACTCCAACTGAGGGGCTTGCATTTATAAAAAAAAAAAAATCATTATTAGTTTTTAGCATTGGATAAAGCAAAGGAAAAACAACAGGAACCTCTCAGAGGAACCTCTCAGAGAGCGGCGCTGTGCTCCGTATACTGCAGGAGCAGTAGTACAGCGAGTACATAGAGTACAGCGGGGCCGATCACATGACGAAGAGTCGTGTCGTCACCAAAGAAGACTGTACAACTAGACTTCCGGTTCCTCATCAGCGCTATACAAATCTATGAAAATCTCAGAAACAGCACCAAGGGGGACGGGAATGTATATTAGCGAGTTTACTCACATGTAGCATCTATGGCCGCGGGCCGTCGGTTCCACTCACCTCCTGACGCCCACAGCCATGGATCTGTGAGTGCTGGTCCCCATCTCACTTCCGCTCCGGTCCACCAGGGTGACGAATGGAAGACGGCATTTAACACCCGTGACGGGCACTATGAATACGTAGTGATGCCCTTCGGACTGTGTAACGCTCCTGCAGTGTTTCAGGAACTCGTTAATGATATCTTCCGAGATCTCCTCTATATCTGTGTTGTTGTTTATCTCGATGATATTTTGATTTTCTCCCCAGATCCGACGACTCATCGGAGGCATGTCCGTCAAGTTCTACTACGATTAAGGGAGAATCATTTATAGCCAAGCTGGAGAAGTGCGTCTTTGAGAGGAGTTCTCTGCACTTCCTGGGCTACATCATATCGGATCAAGGTCTCAAGATGGATCCTGAGAAAGTGAGAGCTGTCCTGGAGTGGCCACGTCCTCAAGGTCTGAGGTCCATACAGCGTTTCCTGGGATTTGCCAATTTCTACCGGCAGTTTATCCCAAACGTCTCATCACTGACATCTCCTATTTCCAGCCTTACCAAGAACGGTGTGAACGCCAAGGTGTGGACCCCAGAGGCAGAGTCCACATTTTTTAGTCTCAAAAAAGCCTTTACTTCTGCCTCGATCCTCTATCATCCTGACGTATATATACAGTTTTCTTTGGAGGTGGACGCCTCTTATGTTGGTGCAGGCGCACTTCTGTTCTAGAGGAGCCCCAAAGGAAAGGCAGTAGTATGTGGCTACTACTCAAGACTTTTTTCTTCTGCAGAGCGCATTTACTCTGCTGGGGATCAGAATCTACTGGCCATCAAATTGGCTCTGGAGAAGTGGAGACATCTGCTGGAGGGCGCAGCTCACCCCATCCTAATCTACACGACCACATGAACCTCACCTACCTTCAGTCCGCTCAACGACTAAATCCCTGTCAAGCCAGGTGGCCGCTGTTCTTCACCCGTTTACAATTTGTGCTCCACTACCGTCCCGCTGACAAGAATGTGAGGGCCGATGCCCTGTCCAGGTCATTTGAAACGAATAACACGGTGGAGTCTCTTCAAACTATCATAGACCCGTCCTGCATTATCACTGCCAATCCTTTGCAGGTTAGAGACATCCCTCCGGGGAGGACTTTTGTTCGATTAGCAGGCAGGAGAAGAATTCTCCGATGGGGACACAGTTCTAAACTGGCTGGGCACCCTGGTGTTCGTAAAACCCGAGACCTGATTGCTCGTCACTTTTGGTGGCCCACGCTGCCCAAGGATGTTGTGGACTTTGTCTCTTCTTGCACGGTGTGTGCTTCTAACAAGGTTACTAACTCCAAGCCTGCCGGCCTCCATCAACCTGTGCCTATACCCAATGCCACCTTGCAGCACATTGTGATGGACTTTGTCACTGACCTTCCTCCCTCAGCAGGATGCAACACTGTCTGGGTGGTGGTGGACCGGTTCTCGAAGATGGCACAATTTATCCCGCTGACCGGCCTACCTTCTGTTCCCCGAATGGCGAATCTCTTCATCCAGCACATCTACCGCTTGCATGGCTTGCCATTCACATTGTGTCCAATCGGGGGTTTCAGTTTACCTCGAGGTTCTGGGCTCTCTGTAAACTCCTGGATGTGATATTGGACTTTTCCACAGCCTATCACCCCCGGTCCAATGGGCAAGTCGAGAGGATCAACCAGATCATGGAGAATTATCTCCGTCACTTCATTTCCTTACAGCATGATAACTGGGTACAGCTTCTTCCATGGGCCGAGTTCTCGTACAACAACCACACAAGCGAGTCCACCACTTCCACTCCGTTTTACATTGTATACGGTCAACATCCTAGAGTCCCTCTTCCAGTGTCTACTACTTCTCAGGTACCCGCTGCTGACTCTGCATTTGGGGACTTCCTGTAAATTTGGCAACAGATCCGGGCATGAAGCGAAAAGCGGATGCAAGAAGAGAGCTGCCGCAGTATCTTCCAGGTACCAAAGTCTGGTTGTCCTCATGGAACATTCGTTTGAGGGTGCCTTCATACAAGTTTGCTCCCAGGTTTCTCGGTCCTTTTGAGATTCGGCAACAGATTAACCCTGTCTCCTATAAACTGCGGCTGCCTCCTACCCTCAGAATCCCCAACTCCTTTCATGTGTCCCTCCTGAAACCAGTGGTCCTGAACTGCTACAGCAAGACTTCCTGTTCCACAACTGCTCCCAGCGGTTCTTCTGATGTGTTTGAGGTGAGGGAGATCCTGGACTGCAAGAGGGTAGGAGGAAGGACTTTCTATTTGGTGGACTGGAGAGGCTTTAGTCCTGAGTAGAGGTCCTGGGAGCCGGAGGAGAACCTTGATGCCTCTGCTCTTGTTAAGAAGTTCCTCTTGCTCTAGTCCCAAGAAGAGGGGGCGTAAGAGGGGGGAATACTGTAGCGTCCAGGGCCATCGGGTCCACTCACCTGACGCCCGCAGCCATGGATCTGTGAGCGCTGGTTCCCATCTCCTTCCCAGGAGACGCCAGCGCTCACTTCTGCTACGATCTGCTCTGTCCCGTAGGGTGCGCGCGCACGCTCGTGCCCTCTCTTAAAGGGCCAGCTCACGCACATGTAGGAAATCACCATCATCAACACACATGTTTTCCTGGACTATAAGAAGGGCCCAACCCATCTGATCCTTGCCTGAGCATTGTTAGTATACCCCAAGTCTGTCTTTCACTTCAGAGACTGTGCACGCGTGATCGGGTGCACACAGCTCTATGCCCTGGCTGTTGCTAACAGCCATGGGCACTGGGCAGAATGTCAGGGGTCAATCTTTTGGCCCCTGAACATGTGATCGCTGTGACAACCAATCACAGCGATCACATGCATTTCTGCATAGAAAACAGTGTGCACTCGATCGCGTGCACACAGCCCTGTGCCCACGCTGTTACCAACAGCTCTGGGCACTGGGCAGAGTATCCGGGACCAATCTGATGGTCCCTGAACATGTGGTCACTGTGAAAACCTATCACAGCGACCACATTTGTTTTATTTTGACTTTTCTGGCAGTAAATCTCCTGCCTCTTTTCTTCTCCTCAAACATTGTTTCAGTTTGAGGAGAAGAAGAGACTCGGGAGAATTGCTGCCAGAAGAATACAGTTACAGTTACAAAAAAATACAGTTAGACTCATAAAACATTCTCTGTATAGATAGATTTCTATCTATCTATACAATCTATCTATCCATCTATCTTTTTTTCTATCTACCTTTCTTTCTTTTATTCTATTAGAATAGGCAGGTAGGGAGTATATAATTATATATATATCCACATATATATATAATATATATAGCAATAGCGATTTATTTTTTGTTAGCGGTAGTGTAGATATATATAGCAGTTACAGAACCGATAAAAACACAGGGACATATACAAAAACACCGAAAAAGGCCATACTTACAAATGGACACAGCCAGGCCAGAAATGCTGATGAAAGGGCGAGCAGGTGCTTTAAATAATAATAGCCACTCCCACTAGTCTTGAGGGGAGTGGTGTGTGGTGCATGGGATGTGTAGTAAGAAATAATAAATGAATAGTGTGTGTGCAAGTGTAATACTATAAGTGAAATATAGGGGGCAGTAATAAATGAAGTGCCTCAATAGAAATAAATGGATAATGGGGTGCAAGTGAGTGAAACATGGAGGGATAGTGTGTACGTCATGAGGCACAACGTGTATAGCCAGGTAGAAGCCTATTTGTGACGCCTTGATAATTCATAGAGCGGGCTACCCTGCTTGCTATGCCAAACAACAACACACCATGCTCTCCCAGCATCAAAGACCCGGCTGTGTCCAAGAGAAGCGAATATACATAATAATGAAAAATACCTGGGGTATTGGTAATCATTTTGGCCAAAAGGACGCAAGCTCGCAATCCACGACAAGGATCCCCAGACTTGCGAGTTCATTTATTATTTCTTACTACACATCCCATGCACCACACACCACTCCCCTCAAGACTAGTGGGAGTGGCTATTATTATTTAAAGCACCTGCTCGCCCTTTCATCAGCATTTCTGGCCTGGCTGTGTCCATTTGTAAGTATGGCCTTTTTCGGTGTTTTTATATATAGCAGTTAGTTTGTGTGTTTTATAGAAAAAAAAATAATAATTTGTTTAGTTAGTGTTAGTTACGTTATGGCGAGGAAGTTGTTTAGCGCCAAGGAGGCATACGCCATGCTGTGGTCTGAGTCGGAGACCGCATCAGAGATGGCGTCCGAGATGGAACCTGTTTTAGGTAGTGACGATGACAGCGTCACTTCAGGTTCATCTTCAGGGAACGTTGTCCCTGATGCAGTTGAAACTCCAGAACATGAAAGCGCAGGGCCAAGTAGCGCTGTAGCACAGGACAGCCTGGTCCCTTCAGTCCAGGCTCTTGTATGGGCACCTGCCCCATCTTTTGGGCCTAGAATCCACGGATTTACTGCCACTCCTGGCATAACCGTGGACAATACAAATTTTGTCCAAATGGATTACTTCCATTTATTTATAACCGACGACATCCTAAATCAGATTGTCCACGAAACAAATTTATATGCCACGCAATATATAAGGCAGAAACCTTCATCCACCCATGCCAGAGATTGGACGCCCACCAATTAGCAGGAATTAAAAAAATTTTTGGGGCTCACCCTAAATATGGGTATTGTCAAAAAGCCCTCCATTAGGTCTTACTGGTCAACAAGACCCGCCCAAGCCACCCCAGTATATTCTGCAGTAATGCCCAGGTCTCGTTATGAGACAATAATGAGGTTCCTCCACTTCAATGACAACGCACAGGCCCCCCCAAGTACCGATGCAAACCGGGATCGGTTGTTCAAAATAAGACCGCTAGTAAATTCCCTGAATAATTTATTTCTGCAACTCTACACCCCTGAGCAGAATGTAAGTGTGGACGAATCCCTCCTCAACTTTCATGGCAGACTTAGCTTTCGCCAATATCTACCTTCCAAAAGGGCAAGATATGGCGTTAAGCTCTACAAACTGTGTGAAAGCGGGTCAGGATATACCACCGCCTTCAGGATTTATGAAGTGCGGGACCGCTCAATAAATGTTCCTGGATGCCCCCCTGATCTTTCCACCAGCAGTAAGATCGTGTGGGAGATAATGCAGCCTCTGCTTCACCAGGGGTACCACCTGTACTGTGATCATTTTTATTCCAGTGTGCCCGTTTAGGCATTTGCATGCTGCAAGGACTGGGGCATGTGGTACCATGCGCAAAAACAGAATTGGTTTTCCACAGCAATTAGTGGGGAAGCGCATGGTAAAGGGGGTCTCCTGTGCTTATGCATCTGAAGAATTGCTGGCGGTCAAGTTCAGGGATCGCAAAGATGTGTATGTGCTAAGCACGATTCATACCGCAGGAACAGTGGCAGTGAGGGAAAGAGGGGCAACATCGGACAAGCACAAACCAGTGATCGGGTCCGAATATAACAAGTACATGGGGGGGTGGATTTAAGCGACCAGGTTTTACAGCCCTATTTAGTAAAACGCCAAACTAAAACCTGGTACAAAAAAGTGGCCATTTATCTGTTACAGGTGGCAAATCCACAACTCATTTGTGCTCTACAAAAAAAACAGAGGCAGAGACACATACCTGGATTTCCAGGAGAAAATTATTGAGGGCCTCATTTTTGATGTTCAGGACACCCGAGAATGCCCCCAGTCTGAGGATGTCACGCGACTGACTGAAAGACACTTCATCAGTCGGATTCCCCCAACACCAACCAGAAGCAACCCCCAGAAAAAGTGCCGCGTCTGCAGAAAAGACCGGCACCGCAAAGATTCCCGATATTTCTGTCCCTCATGTCCCTTACAACCAGGCCTGTGCATTGAGCCATGTTTTAAAAAATACCACACTGTTCTGCATTATTAGATTTTAGTTAATTCGTTGAAAATATATTTGCCCTACATTACGTTTTTATTTTTCCCCTGATTTTACTCCAAGGCTGGGGGAGGGAATGGGTGGGGGGTGGATGTCATGTTTGCATGTTCTCTAAAGTTCATCTGCTGGAGAGCTCCATTTGCATAAACCTGCAATTTCTTATTTTAGAAAACCCAAAAAAATAAATTCCCATTCTACCCCTAGATGAATATTTTGGGATTTCTGCTTCAAGAGCAGATATTTTGGACGTGTTATAGAAACTCTGTTGAGTTTTGTAAAACCAGCTTTGAAAAAAAGTTATTTGTGAAATAATCTTCTTCTATCGTCCGCCCTCCTACTTCTCTATGTGATAATAAGACACACATATTTGGTATCCCCATGCACAGGAGAAGTGGCAGAAAGTGAAAGGAGATTATTTTTGTCCGTGGTCTATGCCGTGTGTGAAAAATGCTGGTATAAACTGACGTATTTGCTAAAAAATTGCTAATTTTATTTTGATCCATCTTATTCAAGAAACTTTCAGAAGAAAACTGGACAGTCTAAAAATATGATAAACCCCTTGAAGGAAACCTTGTGGGGTCTACTTGTGTGAATGAAGTCATTTATGGGGTGATTCTAATGTTTCAGCAGCATTAGGCCCCCCAGAAAACAGTATGCGGCTAAAAAGTCAAGTGCAGAATTCCTGGACCAAAAAGCCTCCTTTTATGCCAAGCCCTGGCACATGCCCGCACAGTGAATAAGGCACACATATTTGGTATCCCCATGCACAGGAGAAGTGGCAGAATGTGAAAGGAGATTAATTTTGTCTGTGGTTCATTTTGTGTGGGAAAAAGCTATCATAAACTGACGCAATTGCTAAATTCTTGCATTTTTTTCCAATTTTGCCCACTTTAGAGAAAGAAATAAAAATGATATATACTGACAAATGCCACTAAAACAAAGCCCTATCTGTCCTTTAAGAAGAGTGTAAAATTCAAAGATGAACTTTATTCACCTGCAGAGTTATAGTCATCTAAAGAAGCGCAAAGCAAAATTGTCAAATTTGCTCTGGTCATTTAGCTGTAAAACAGCCTAGTCCTTAACCGGTTAAAGGTCTGTGTCCATACATACTGACAGTTTCCAATCATCGCTGACGAAATGCCTTCGTCCGGGGGTGGCGTCTCTCCAGTGGGACCCTCCATTTACATGCACAGCATTCAATCAGGCATGATAGGGGCGTTACTCATCCAGGCAATGTGTTAGCTCGTACTGGCGTCATGCGCCAGGTCTAAAGATGGCCGACGGCACACTCCTGGCCACGCGTCATCCAGGCGGGCGGGGGATCGACGACGTCTGACGTCGCGAAGCCCCGCCCACTGGGATATAGACGCACGAGCAACGAGATAGCCCAGTCACTCCCCCTGGCGTAAGCGCACAGCTGTACATGCCTGGATATATAGGTGGGTATGGATACAGATTAGCCTGACTGGACGATGTCGCAACAAAAGACATAGTATTGATTTATACATTGGATGAAGTACCAAACTGACAGTATGGCGATGGCGTTATGAACTATAATTCTATCATCGGTCATGGTTATATGTCAAGCACATCATTGAGAAATAAATGCATAAAAATAAATAGAGTGAAAATATATATATATTATGTATGATGGTGATATGAAATAAAGTGACCCGAAATTGGTAAAACATTATATGTTGTATGTTTTTATGTGTGATAAAAAAGTGAGTAGAACCTATGTATAAAATTGGTTATGTGAATTCATATAGTATAAGTGTACACAAAACTATGTATATACAAAAAAATATAACTATATATCATGAAAAATATAAAATCTATATATATTAAGTGACATGTATAGATATGCATATTTAGACATATAAATAAATATGCAAGTGCAAAAACGAATAAAAATATAAATAGAAGAGAAATGACATTAGTGAAGAAAAAAGTATACGTACATGGTACAGAAACATATTCCAAACATGACTGTGTGTGTGACTAAAAGGTGAAAAGCGTGTAACCAATGTGGAAACAAAGAATAATAGAAATATATACAACAGATGCATAAAATATACGCATGTATAAGCTATATATAATAAAAATGGTCATAAAATACATTTAGTGCATTTAATCAAATAAATGTATATTTCTATGCAATCATATAACCAAAATGGATCAATATGCATATTATTGTTATATGAGTCATTATTCGCTATATTAGCCACATGTCTTCATATAAATATTCGTACTTCCGAGGTCACCCAATAAAGTAGCGACACAACTATCTGTAGAGAAACTGAAAAATGGAGGGCAAATTAATAACAATACAAATTAAAATAAAATATATACAACGTACATTTATGTTATAAAGAGTGACCCACTGGAGGTCAATGGTCAGAGAAATGGAGCAAAATTCACATTTTCATTTAGTCCAAGTGGACGCAGAGTCCCCAGAGTCCAGATCCACTTTGATTCACACTGAGCCAGTTTTTTTTATATATCGCCTTTACGAATATTTGGTTCGATGCAATCAATGCCCCTAACTTTCAATTTCGTCGGGTCACATGCATGGTGTGTCTTAAAGTGTCTGGCTACAGCTTTTAAAGTTTCTAATGTTTCAATGGCCCCCGCTCCCATGATGTCTCTTACATGTTCTCTAACCCGGATCTTAAATTCTCTGGAGGTGAGACCAATATATATTTTGGGGCATGGCATGTAGCATAGTAAACTACTGCTTTTGTTGAACACGAAATTGAATGCGTAATGGTAAAGGTTTTCTTACCTGCTGAATCAGAAAAAGAGGTCGCCCTCTCAATGTTGGGGCACGCAACACAACTTCCACATGCTCTAAGAGCCCCATTTTGGGCCCCTAGTACCAAATGGGAACTTCAAGTCATTACGTTGATAGCAGCTCTTGACAAGATAGTCTTTGAGGTTTTGTGATCGTCTCGCAGAGATACTTGGGTACTTGGTGATATATTTTTCTATTGTGGGGTCTGTGAGTAAAATGGGCCAAAATAGTTTAATTATTCCCTTCATTTGAAACCAGCGTGATTGGTAGTTTGTTGTAAATCTTACCTGTACTTCAGACTGGCTTTTCGGTTTAGGGAATAAAAGATTCTCTCTCGGAGTACTTTTGGCACGATAGTACGCTTTTTTGATCAATCTTTTGCTATATCCGCGGGCCAGAAAACGATTAGTGAGGTCATAGGCTTGTTTTTCAAAGACCTCAGTAGAGGAACAAATCCTTCTGATCCTCAAGAATTGGCCTGTTGGTACTGCCCGTATAGTCTGTTTGGGGTGAGAAGAAGAAGCATGAAGAAAAGAGTTTACCGCAGTGGTTTTACGGAATACATCAGTTTGGAGGAAACCATTAGAGTCCCGTAATAGTTTAATGTCCAAAAATTCTGCTTGATGTTTATCAGAATCATAGGTTAACTTGATATTGAAGTCATTTTTGTTCAAGTCATGTATAAAAGTCGCAAGTGATGCCGGCGTATCTTTCCAGATGAGCAGGATGTCATCAATATACCGGGCCCAAAATATGACCTGGTCCATTGAGACACCCTGCCCACCCTGGAAAAGATCCCTCTCCCACAGCCCGAGGAACAAATTGGCATATGAGGGTGCACAGGCCGCCCCCATTGCCGTTCCCTGGAGCCGTTAAAAATGAAAAAGTTGTGAATAAGGGCGAATTCAAGTAAGGTAAGTATAAACTTAGAGAAATTAGTTTCCATGTTTCCTGTGTTGAGAAAGAATTCAGCTGCTTTGAGTACGTCAGCATGACGTATACTGGTGTATAGCGACTCAACGTCGCAAAGTGACTAACAACATATCATCCTCTATTGATTCTGTCAACCCATTGCAGAAGATCTGCTGTGTCTCGTACGTATGATGGTAAGCACTCGACAAATCCCTTTAAATTATAGTCAATAAATTTACAGGTTTTTTCTGTCATATTACCCCTACCTGATATGATGGGCCTTCCTGGAGGAATCTTAGAGTCTTTATGGACTTTAGGTAGTAAGTAGAGGGTTTGGATTGTCGGTTCAACTGGTGTAAGTGCTTCGTAAAGCTCCTTTGTGATGGTGTTGTCAAATAGGGCTTTATTCAATATTTTTAGAGAAAATACAGAGAGACCTACAAAACTATTATAATCCCCAGACCTCCCTAAACAAAAACAGACCCCTAAATAAATACAGACCCTAGACCAAACCCCTAAATAATTACAGAACCCAGACCAGACCCCTAAATAAATACAGACCAAAGACTAGAGCACTAAATGAATAGACCCCAGACCAGACCCCTAAATAAATACAGACCCCAGATCAGACCCCTAAATAAATGCAGACCCCAGACCAGACCCCTAAATAAATACAGACCCCAGATCAGACCCCTAAATAAATGCAGACCCCAGACCAGACCCCTAAATAAATACAGACCCCAGACTAGACCCCTAAATAAATACAGACCCCAGAACAGACCCCTAAATCCATGCAAATCACAAACCAGACCCCTAAATAATTACAGACCCCAGATCAGACCCCTAAATAAATACAGACCCCAGACCGGAACCCTAAATAAATACAGACCCCAGACTAGACCCCTAAATAAATGCAGACCCCAGACCGGACCCCTAAATAAATACAGACCCCAGACTAGACCCCTTAATAAATACAGACCCCAGACACCCAAATTAATGCAGAACCCAGACCGGACCCCTAAATAAATACAGACCCCAGACTAGACCCCTAAATAAATGCAGACCCCAGACCAGACCCCTAAATAAATACAGACCACAGACCAGACCCCTAAATGAATGCAGACCACAGACCAGACCCCTAAATATTTACAGACCCCAGACCAGACACCTAAATCAATGCCGACCACAGACCAGACCCCTAAATAAATACAGATACAAGACTAGACCTCTAAATGAATACAGACCCCAGACCAGACCCCTAAATAAATACAGAACCCAGACCAGACCCCTAAATAAATACAGACACCAGACCAGACCCCTAAATCAATGCAGACCACAGACCGGACCCCTAAATAAATACAGACCCCAGATCAGACCCCTAAATAAATGCAGACCCCAGACCAGACCCCTAAATAAATACAGACCCCAGATCAGACCCCTAAATAAATGCAGACCCCAGACCAGACCCCTAAATAAATACAGACCCCAGACTAGACCCCTAAATAAATACAGACCCCAGAACAGACCCCTAAATCCATGCAAATCACAAACCAGACCCCTAAATAATTACAGACCCCAGATCAGACCCCTAAATAAATACAGACCCCAGACCGGAACCCTAAATAAATACAGACCCCAGACTAGACCCCTAAATAAATGCAGACCCCAGACCGGACCCCTAAATAAATACAGACCCCAGACTAGACCCCTTAATAAATACAGACCCCAGACACCCAAATTAATGCAGAACCCAGACCGGACCCCTAAATAAATACAGACCCCAGACTAGACCCCTAAATAAATGCAGACCCCAGACCAGACCCCTAAATAAATACAGACCACAGACCAGACCCCTAAATGAATGCAGACCACAGACCAGACCCCTAAATATTTACAGACCCCAGACCAGACACCTAAATCAATGCCGACCACAGACCAGACCCCTAAATAAATACAGATACAAGACTAGACCTCTAAATGAATACAGACCCCAGACCAGACCCCTAAATAAATACAGAACCCAGACCAGACCCCTAAATAAATACAGACACCAGACCAGACCCCTAAATCAATGCAGACCACAGACCGGACCCCTAAATAAATACAGACCCCAGACTAGACCCCTAAATAAATACAGACCCCAGACCAGACCCCTAAATAAATACAGACCCCAGACCAGACCCCTAAATCCATGCAAATCACAAACCAGACCCCTAAATAATTACAGACCCCAGATCAGACCCCTAAATAAATACAGACCCCAGACCGGACCCCTAAATAAATACAGACCAAAGACTAGACCCCTAAATAAATGCAGACCCCAGACCAGACCCCTAAATAAATACAGACCCCAGACTAGACCCCTAAATAATTACAGACCCCAGACCAGACCCCTAAATCCATGCAAATCACAAACCAGACCCCTAAATAATTACAGACCCCAAATCAGACCCCTAAATAAATACAGACCCCAGACCGGAACCCTAAATAAATACAGACCCCAGACTAGACCCCTAAATAAATGCAGACCCCAGACCAGACCCCTAAATAAATACAGACCCCAGACTAGACCCCTTAATAAATACAGACCCCAGACACCCAAATTAATGCAGAACACAGACCGGACCCCTAAATAAATACAGACCCCAGACTAGACCCCTAAATAAATGCAGACCCCAGACCAGACTTCTAAATAAATACAGACCACAGACCAGACCCCTAAATTAATGCAGACCACAGACCAGACCCCTAAATATTTACAGACCCCAGACCAGACACCTAAATCAATGCCGACCACAGACCAGACCCCTAAATAAATACAGATACAAGACTAGACCTCTAAATGAATACAGACCCCAGACCAGACCCCTAAATAAATACAGAACCCAGACCAGACCCCTAAATAAATACAGACACCAGACCAGACCCCTAAATCAATGCAGACCACAGACCGGACCCCTAAATAAATACAGACCCCAGACTAGACCCCTAAATAAATACAGACCCCAGACCAGACCCCTAAATAAATACAGACCCCAGACCAGACCCGTAAATCCATGCAAATCACAAACCAGACCCCTAAATAATTACAGACCCCAGATCAGACCCCTAAATAAATACAGACCCCAGACCGGACCCCTAAATAAATACAGACCCCAGACTGGACCCCTAAATAAATACAGACCCCAGACTAGACCCCTAAATAAATGCAGACCCCAGACCGGACCCCTAAATAAATACAGACCCCAGACTAGACCCCTTAATAAATACAGACCCCAGACCAGACACCAAAATTAATGCAGAACCCAGACCAGACCCCTAAATAAATGCAGACCCCAGACCAGACCCCTAAATAAATACAGGCCCCAGACTAGACCCCTAAATAAATGCAGACCCCAGACCAGACCCCTAAATAATTACAGACCCCAGACCAGACCCCTAAATGAATGCAGACCACAGACCGGACCCCTAAATAAATACAGACCCCAGACTAGACCCCTAAATAAATACAGACCCCAGACCAAACCCCTAAATAAATACAGACCCCAGACCAGACCCCTAAATGAATGCAGACCACAGACTAGAACCCAAAATAAATGCAGACCCCAGACCAGACCGCTAAATAAATACAGACCCCAGACTAGAACCCAAAATAAATGCAGACCCCAGACCAGACCCCTAAATAAATACAGACCCCAGACCAGACCCCTAAATGAATGCAGACCACAGACCAGACCCCTAAATATTTACAGACCCCAGACCGGACACCTAAATCAATGCCGACCACAGACCGGACCCCTAAATAAATGAAGACCCCAGACCAGACCCATAAAAAAATACAGACCCCAGACTAGACCCCTTAATAAATACAGACCCCAGACTAGACCCCTAAATAAATACAGACCCCAGACCGGACCCCTAAATAAATACAGATCCCAGACTAGTGCCCTTAATAAATACAGACCCCAGACCGGACCCCTAAATAAATACAGACCCCAGACTAGACACCTAAATAAATACAGACCCCAGACCGGACCGCTAAATAAATACAGACCCCAGACTAGTGCCCTTAATAAATACAGACCCCAGACCAGACACCCAAATTAATGCAGAACCCAGACCGGACCCCTAAATAAATACAGACCCCAGACTAGACCCCTTAATAAATACAGACCCCAGACCAGACACCCAAATTAATGCAGAACCCAGACCGGACCCCTAAATAAATACAGACCCCAGACTAGACCCCTAAATAAATGCAGACCCCAGACCAGACCCCTAAATAAATACAGACCCCAGACCAGACACCTAAATCAATGCCGACCACAGACCGGACCCCTAAATAAATGAAGACCCCAGACCAGACCCATAAAAAAAATACAGACCCCAGACTAGACCCCTTAATAAATACAGACCCCAGAGTAGACCCCTAAATAAATACAGACCCCAGACCGGACCCCTAAATAAATGCAGACCCCAAACTAGACCCCTAAATAAATGCAGACACCAGACCCCTAAATAAACACAGACCGCAGACCGGACCGCTAAATAAATATAGACCCCAGACTAGACCCCTAAATAAATACAGACCCCAGACCGGACCCCTAAATAAATGCAGACCCCAAACTAGACCCCTAAATAAATGCAGAGACCAGACCCCTAAATAAACACAGACCGCAGACCGGACCCCTAAATAAATACAGACCCCAGAGTAGACCCCTAAATAAATTCAGACCCCAGACCAGACCCCTAAATAAATACAGACCCCAGACCAGACCCCTAAATGAATGCAGACCACAGACCAGACCCCTAAATATTTACAGACCCCAGACCAGACACCTAAATCAATGCCGACCACAGACCGGACCCCTAAATAAATGAAGACCCCAGACCAGACCCATAAAAAAAATACAGACCCCAGATTAGACCCCTTAATAAATACAGACCCCAGACTAGACCCCTAAATAAATACAGACCCCAGACCAGACCCCTAAATAAATGCAGACCCCAAACTAGACCCCTAAATAAATACAGACCCCAGACCGGACCGCTAAATAAATACAGACCCCAGACTAGGCCCCTAAATCAATGCAGACCCCAGACCAGACCCCTAAATAAATACAGACCCCAGAACGGACCCCTAAATAAATACAGACCCCAGACCAGACCCCTAAATAAATACAGACCCCAGAGTAGACCCCTAAATAAATTCAGACCCCAGACCAGACCCCTAAATAAATACAGACCCCAGACCAGACCCCTAAATGAATGCAGACCACAGACCAGACCCCTAAATATTTACAGACCCCAGACCAGACACCTAAATCAATGCCGACCACAGACCGGACCCCTAAATAAATGAAGACCCCAGACCAGACCCATAAAAAAAATACAGACCCCAGATTAGACCCCTTAATAAATACAGACCCCAGACTAGACCCCTAAATAAATACAGACCCCAGACCAGACCCCTAAATAAATGCAGACCCCAAACTAGACCCCTAAATAAATACAGACCCCAGACCGGACCGCTAAATAAATACAGACCCCAGACTAGGCCCCTAAATCAATGCAGACCCCAGACCAGACCCCTAAATAAATACAGACCCCAGAACGGACCCCTAAATAAATACAGACCCCAGACCAGACCCCTAAATAAATACAGACCCCAGAGTAGACCCCTAAATAAATTCAGACCCCAGACCAGACCCCTAAATAAATACAGACCCCAGACCAGACCCCTAAATGAATGCAGACCACAGACCAGACCCCTAAATATTTACAGACCCCAGACCAGACACCTAAATCAATGCCGACCACAGACCGGACCCCTAAATAAATGAAGACCCCAGACCAGACCCATAAAAAAAATACAGACCCCAGATTAGACCCCTTAATAAATACAGACCCCAGACTAGACCCCTAAATAAATACAGACCCCAGACCAGACCCCTAAATAAATGCAGACCCCAAACTAGACCCCTAAATAAATACAGACCCCAGACCGGACCGCTAAATAAATACAGACCCCAGACTAGGCCCCTAAATCAATGCAGACCCCAGACCAGACCCCTAAATAAATACAGACCCCAGAACGGACCCCTAAATAAATACAGACCCCAGACCAGACCCCTAAATAAATACAGACCCCAGACTAGACCCCTTAATAAATACAGACCCCAGACCAGACACCCAAATTAATGCAGAACTCAGACCGGACCCCTAAATAAATACAGACCCCAGACTAGACCCCTAAATAAATGCAGACCCCAGACCAGACCCCTAAATAAATACAGACTCCAAACCAGACCCCTAAATAAATGCAGACCCCAGACTAGACCCCTAAATGAATGCAGACCACAGACCAGACCCCTAAATATTTACAGACCCCAGACCAGACACCTAAATCAATGCCGACCACAGACCGGACCCCTAAATAAATGAAGACCCCAGACCAGACCCATAAAAAAAATACAGACCCCAGACTAGACCCCTTAATAAATACAGACACCAGACCCCTAAATAAATACAGACCCCAGACCGGACCCCTAAATAAATGCAGACCCCAAACTAGACCCCTAAATAAATGCAGACCCCATACCAGACCCCTAAATAAACACAGACCCCAGATTAGTGCCCTTAATAAATACAAACCCCAGACCAGACCCCTAAATAAATACAGACCCCAGACCGGACCCCGAAATACAGACCCCAGACTAGACCCCTAAATAAATGCAGACCCCAGACCAGACCCCTAAATAAATACAGACCAAAGACTAGACCCATAAATGAATACAGACCCCAGACCGGAACCCTAAATAAATGCAGACCCCAAACTAGACCCCTAAATAAATGCAGACCCCAGACCAGACCCCTAAATAAACACAGACCGCAGACCGGACCGCTAAATAAATACAGACCCCAGACCAGACCCCTAAATAAATACAGACCAAAGACTAGACCCCTAAATGAATACAGACCCCAGACCAGACCCCTAAATCAATGCAGACCACACCCCTAAATAATTACAGAGCCCAGACCAGACCCCTAAATAAATACAGACCCTAGACCAGACCCCTAAATAAATGCAGACCCCAGACCAGACCCCTAAATAAATACAGACTCCAAACCAGACCCCTAAATAAATGCAGACCCCAGACTAGACCCCTAAATGAATGCAGACCACAGACCAGACCCCTAAATATTTACAGACCCCAGACCAGACACCTAAATCAATGCCGACCACAGACCGGACCCCTAAATAAATGAAGACCCCAGACCAGACCCATAAAAAAAATACAGACCCCAGACTAGACCCCTTAATAAATACAGACCCCAGACCAGACCCCTAAATAAATACAGACCCCAGCCCGGACCCCTAAATAAATGCAGACCCCAAACTAGACCCCTAAATAAATGCAGACCCCAGACCAGACCCCTAAATAAACACAGACCCCAGATTAGTGCCCTTAATAAATACAAACCCCAGACCAGACCCCTAAGTTAATGCAGACCCCAGACCGGACCCCTAAATAAATACAGACCCCAGACCGGACCCCGAAATACAGACCCCAGACTAGACCCCTAAATAAATGCAGACCCCAGACCAGACCCCTAAATAAATACAGACCAAAGACTAGACCCATAAATGAATACAGACCCCAGACCGGACCCCTAAATAAATGCAGACCCCAAACTAGACCCCTAAATAAATGCAGACCCCAGACCAGACCCCTAAATAAACACAGACCGCAGACCGGACCGCTAAATAAATACAGACCCCAGACCAGACCCCTAAATAAATACAGACCAAAGACTAGACCCCTAAATGAATACAGACCCCAGACCAGACCCCTAAATCAATGCAGACCACACCCCTAAATAATTACAGAGCCCAGACCAGACCCCTAAATAAATACAGACCCTAGACCAGACCCCTAAATAAATGCAGACCACAGACCAGGCCCCTAAATAAATACAGACCCCAGACCAGACCCCTAAATGAATACAGACCCCAGACCAGACCCTTAAATAAATGCAGACCCCAGACTAGACCCCTAAATCAATGGAGACCCCAGACCAGACCCCTAAATATAAACCCAGATTCTATATTTGTTTGGAGTCTTACTGGTGTTTCCGTTTATAATGTGGGGGTACATGTAAGCGGGGCAGAGTATATAAGGGGCATAGTCAGGGGGTATAATAATGGGGTAATAATAAAATAATCCATAGATGTGTGTTACGCTGTGACACAATCCTTTCTGCACAGGCCGGTGTCGCACTGATATATGGCGTCCTTTCTTATCCCCCTTTTGGTCCACACTCCGCACCTTTGCAGTTTGGGGAATTTTGCTGTGAAGTGTTGTCCTGGTATAATACGGGCACCCTCGCTTCCAGCGGATATGTTTGGGCTCTCCCCTTCCTGGTTCCCTAATTTTAGGTCCTTGATAAATCGCCTCTTGAAACAGAAGAAATGTTCCCCTCGGGCACAACTGCATATTTTTTTATTTCCTGACTTATTGGAGCCTTAACTAATTTTATTTTTTCATAGACGTAGTGATATGAGGGCTGTTTTGTTGCGGGACGAGCTGTAGCGATTATTGGTACCATTTTGGGGTACATGCGACTTTTTGATCACCTTTTATCCTATTTTTTGGGAGGCCAGGTAAACAAAAAAACGCAATTCTGGCACAGCTTATTTAGTTTTTTTCATACAGTGTTCACCATGCGTTATAAACTACATGTTACCTTTATTCTGCGGGTCAGTACGATTCCGGCGATACCTCATTTATAGAACTTTTTTATGTTTTACAACTTTTTGCACAATAAAATTACTTTTGTAAAAAGAATGTATTTTTTCTGTCGCCAAGTTGTGAGAACCATAACGTTTTAATATTTTTGTCGCCGGAGCTGTATGAGGGCTTGTTTTTTTCGGGACGAGCTATAGTTTTTATAGGTACCATTTTTGGATACGTGCGACTTTTTGATCACTTTTTATTCCAATATTTGTAGGGCAAAGTGACCAAAAAACAGAAACTCAGGTATAGTTTTTTACGGGTTTTTTTACGCTGTTCACCGCGTGCAATAAATAATATAATATTTTGATACCTCAGGTCGTTACGGTCGCGGCGATGCCAAATACGTATGGTTTATTTATTTTTTTCAATAATAAAGGACTTGATAAGAGAAAAAGGGCAATTGTGTTTTATTTTATTACTTGAAACTTTTATTGTTTTCAAACTTTTATTTTTTTCACTTTCTTTTACACTTTTTTATACTTTCTTTTACACTTTTTTCACGTTCCACTAGGGGACTTGAAGTTCCAACTGTCTGATGTTTCTTCTAATACATTGAACTACCTACGTAGTGCAATGTATTAGACAGCAAGCCGATTAGGCTTCCCCTTCTGGCGGGGCCTAATCGGCTTCCGTAATGGCAGAGCAGGGGGATACCAAATTTATATAGTTTTATTTTTTACTAAATAATTTGTTTTTGTGACGCTGCATTCGAAGATGAACTGCATAGTTTTTCAATGCAACAGCACTTCATAGGGCAGGAAGGGGTTAAAACCCACTCTCTGAAGCCCCCCTTCAAGATACATTTCAACTAATCTGGTCCCCATGGCAGAAATCTGTCTTTCCATCTGGCACCTCCAGCAGACTCCTTTCAGTCTAGTTTGATTTCTTTTACCTCTGAGTTCCTCTTTTTCCCTTTTTTTAATTTCTTCTTTCCCTCTCCCCTTCTTCTCCTTCTCCCCCCACTTTTTTTGAACTATTTCTAACAGGAGCTGTGCACGATTAGAAAAATATGGCTGCTTTCTTCCAAATACAGCACCACACCTATCCACAGGTTGTATCTGGTATTGCAGGTTAGCTCCATTGAAGTGAATGGTAATGAGCTGTAGTACCACACACAACCTATGGACAGGTGTGGTGCTGGTTTTTGGAGAAAGCAGACAAGTTCTCTCATCCTGGACAACCCTTTGTCATGGATAGTTCTTGTGCGGAGATGCTCCCTGCATTATCCCTTTTCCTTTATGGCCGCTGATATGTTCTATTCAGCTTTATGGCCTCTGTGGTAAGTACACTGCCAGTCATTAAAGGGTTAACACTTCAGACCACTGTGGGTGACGTCACAATGTATGAGTTGTGCAGTGGTAATAAATTCCTGTAGTAATGATGATGAAGGTGCTGATGTCATAAATACAAATGTTTATGACATAAAGAAGATTCCATATTAGAAGGTTTTACTGCCACGTTCAGCGCCATATTGGATGGGACTGAGGACCTTGAGCTTGACTTCCCCACCAATACCGACCTGATGTAATTTGGAGGTTCTAGCAGGGAAACCCTTCACCCCAGACCACTTCTTCATCACAGTGATGCCATCCTCTTCATACGGGTTGTCTGTAATAGAGGGGGGTTTCCAGCAGGAGATCCCCCTCTATTAGCCAGAGCGGAGACAGGTGCTACAAGGAGGCATCTGGAGGACCCGTCTCATCCGTGGATCACCCATTCATTTTAATGGGTGCCCAGGAAGAGAGACATCCGCCTAGCCAACCAGATCAGCCGATTTATGTGTTTTATGTCGTTCGTTCATTGTATTGTCTTTCCTTGAAAATCTGAGAAAACGTACAAATTCTGTTACAAATGATATTTTGGCACCTTCTAAGCCCAGAGGAAGGGCAATCCTCCAGCCATGGTTTCCCTAGAGGTTTCCCCCACAGGGGGTTTTTCCTTTCCTGCGTGCTGGAGGGTGACTCTTCGTGAGTGGGAGGTTTGCCATTTTGGGTTTGGTCATATAATATAATAAAAGTTTTGACCATTTAACACCCAATTATAATGTTTTGTGTCTTTATTTTGCATTCTTTGGTTTGGTGATTGGGATTCTGGGTCTATCACATATCACAAAATCATAAGGCCGGACATCTACTTCCCACACTGACATAGAATGGAGACAACAAGCGTTGCTGCACAATTAAGTGTACACATCCTTACATTAAGATATTGTATTACGGTCTGTAGCCTTTGGGGGGAATATATTAACCTTTCTACAACAGTTTACTAGCGTAGAAAATTCACAAAATGCGCAAATGTCTTTATGTATTTATACGAGAACATATATGGTAGGGCAGATAACTAAGAGTTCATTTGACAATGTGGTTGAAAAAGTGATCGTCGTGACTAGAGATTACCCCCAGTCTATAAATTAAATGTAGGGTTCACAGAAAAGCCGCAAAAGTAAATCCCTCATTCAGACCACCAGGGCTAAGGGATCCCAGACGGTGGATCCAACGTGCCTCCTCCTGTAGTAGCTTGCGGTCCAAGTTTCCTGCTTGCTCTGTTGAGCCAGTGATTGCTAGTGCCGTCCGTCTGTCAACAGAGGAGGAGGCTTGGCCCTCTACTCCTCTCATAATAGGTCATAGACTGATTGGAGACACGTGTGCAGAGACTTGCAGTGAATATATAATTAGGCTGACTCCGCCGCTCGCTGTCATTGGCCCCGATACCCCTGAAGACGCTACATCGTAGCGAAACATGTCGGGGGGGCTTCTACCATCATTTTAATAATTGTCCTATTGCAACTTTAGAATTTAACTATCAATTTACTGGATGGAGTGCTCTGTGGTTGTGGCACTTAACCCTTTCTAATACAGAGTTTCTACGTCTGGCACTATGCTGACAGTTGTCAGAAATGGACTTTAACTTTTAAACTCTATGTAGTCTGTTCTTTTCAAATCTAATAAAGACTTTTTTATTTGATTTTTCATAATAGTTGGAAAACAGGGCATCTTTTTGCCGGTAGGCAACCGCTTTTGAATTTAACTGTTTGACGCCCACCAACTATTGAGGTCCTGCTCCTTGTATTCATCACATCATAGTTACTCTCAGTGGGCGAGAACTTCCTGGAGAAGTAGGCACAGGTACGGAGAAGGGTGAGGGACCTGGTACCCTGGGACAAGACAGCACCCATTCCCACCTCGGAGGCATCAACCTCCACGATGAATGGCTCCATTTGGTTAGGCTGAATCAGCACTGGGGCAGAGATAAAGCACTTCTTAAGGATCTCAAAAGCCTGGACCACCTCCGGAAACCAGTGGAGGAGATCAGCACCTTTGCGAGTAAGATCCGTAAGAGGCTTAGCAATGACCGAGAAGTTACCAATAAATCTCCTGTAATAATTAGCAAACCCCTGGAAGCATTGTAACGCCTTTAGGGAGGCAGGTGGACCCGTTCAGCCACAGCCTGGATCTAGGCAGGGTCCATGCGGAATTCATGAGGAGTGAGGATTTGACCCAAAAATGGTATCTCCTGCACCCCAAATACACATTTTTCGGATTTAGCAAAGAGTTTGTTTTCCCGAAGGGCCTGGAGCACCTTCCTGACATGCTCAATGTGGGAGGACCAGTCCTTGGAAAACACAAGTATGTCATCAAGGTACACTACAAGAAATACCCCCAGGTAGTCTCTTAAAATCTAATTTATGAAATTCTGGAGGGCCGCAGGAGCATTACACAACCCAAAGGGCATCACGAGGTATTCGAAATGACCTTCCAGTCTTCCACTCATCCCCTGCTCTGATTCGGATAAGGTTATAAGCCCCCGAAGATCAAACTTCGAGAACCATTGGGCCCCCTGAACCTGATTGAAGAGATCAGGAATCAAAGGAAGGGGATACTGGTTCCTTACAGTGACCTTATTCAAGTTTCAGTAATCGATGCACGGCCTAAGACCACCATCCTTCTTCCCTACGTAGAAGAAGCCAGCACCTACCGGAGAAGTAGAGGGGTGAATCTAACCCTTGGCCAGGCTTTCCTGGATATATTCTCTCATGGCTTCACGTTCGGGACAAGAGAGACTAAATATCCTACCCTTAGGAAGCTTAGCTCCTGGTACCAAATAGATTGCACAATCGTATTCTCTATAAGGAGGTAACACTTCGGAGGCCTTTTTAGAAAAAACATCAGCGAAGTCCTGAATAAACTCAGGTAGAGTGTTCACCTCCTCAGGGAGCGAAATAAAATTAACAGAAAAACTGGACGTCATGCATTCATTACCCCATTTGGTAAGATCCCCAGTATTCCAGTTAAACGTGGGATTATGCAACTGCAACCAGGGAAGGCCTAAAACCAAATCGGACGATAATCCCTGCATCACCAACACAGAACACTGCTCCAAATGAATGAGCCCACAATGAGTTCAAAAACAGGGGTATGCTGCGTAAAAAACCCATTAGCAAGTGGAGTGGAGTCTATACCCACTTCCGGGACAGGTTTAGGCAAATCAATCAATGGCATAGCTAGAGACATAGCAAATTCCACAGACATAATATTAGCAGAAGACCCTGAATCCACGAAGGCACTGCCGGTAGCAGACCTACCACCATAAGAGACCTGAAAGGGAAGCAAGATCTTATTAGGTTTCATATTTACGGGAAATACCTGTGCGCCCAAGCGACCTCCCTGATGGTCACTTAGGCGCGGAAGTTTTCCGGCTGCTTATTCTTACGCCTAGGATAGTTGTTCACTTGATGCTTGTCATCCCCACAGTAGAAGCAGAGACCATTCTTCCTTCTGAGCTCTCTACGTTGTTGGGGAGACACGAAGGCCCCAAGTTGCATTGGTTCATCCGAGTTTTCCGTGGAAGAACGAAGCAATGGAACCTCGGGAGCCATCATGGGGGAGCCATAGGGGAAGGCACAAAAACGTTCAAGTCATCGTTCCCTGAGACGTCGGTCAAGACGTACCGCTAAAGCCATAACCTGATCTAGAGAGTCAGAAGAGGGATAGCTAACTAACAGGTCTTTCAGGGCGTTCGACAGACCCAATCTAAACAGGCACCTCAAGGCAGGGTCATTCCACCGAGAACCTACACACCACTTCCTAAAGTCAGAACAGTACTCCTCAACGGGTCTCTTACCCTGACGTAAGGTCACCAGCTGACTCTCGGCAAAGGCAGTCTTGTCAGTCTCGTCATAGATGAGCCCGAGAGCAGAAAAAAAAAGGTCAACAGAGGAAAGTTTAGGGGCGTCAGGAGCCAAGGAGAAGGCCCATTCTTGGGGGCTGTCCTGGAGCCGGGACATAATTATACCCACTCGCTGGCTCTCAGAACCTGAGGAGTGGGGCCTTAGACGGAAATAGAGCCTACAACTCTCCCGAAAGGAGAAAAAAAGTCTTCCGGTCCCCTGAAAACCGGTCAGACAACTTGAGGTGGGGTTCAAGAGGTGAGGTGGAGGGCACTACCTGGTTAGCATCACGCTGGTTGCACCTCTGAGCCAGGGCTTGGACCTGTAGGGAGAGAAACTGAATTTGCTGAGCCATGGTCTCAATTGGGTCCATAGTTGTGTAGGAACCAAGGTAGAAAAGGTATATGGGCCTGTGATTATGTAATGTCGGGGTTGGAAGACAGACAGGTGTGCCCTAATCTACCCTCCACTCAGTCCCTGCCTACTTGCAGGGCCCGTCCTAGGCGACGGCGTACAACTGGGCGACGGTCCCTACGCTCAATATGTGCATGACAGACAAACAGACAGGGGTACACAGAAGCTAAGGGAAACAGGGCAGTTGACCACGGCAACACCGTGAGCAACAAGAGTAGTGAACGAGCCGAGTCAAACCAGGAGTGTACGAGGTACCAAACGCAGAGCAGGAGCATAGTCAGTAAAGCCAGGGTCAATATGAAGCAGAGGTCAATAGTAGGAACAGCAGAGCCAGGAAGCAAGAGAATCACAGGCAAAGAACAAGCAGCAAATGAAGGTATAAATAGACCGAGGGCGGGAGCTAGAACCGTCTGGCTAGGCTGTGATAGGTTCTCCCACTCCTCAGCCTACAAGCCTGAGTGGTAGCAGATCAAGTCACTCTATCAGACCTAGGAACAGATACAGGACAACCTAACCAAAAACCTCGCACCAAAGAAATGGCATGTAATGGGGTCCCCTATAGCAATAAAACCTAAAAACGAACCAGATGGGACATATCCCTAAAGAAAATATTGTACTCAATATAAAAAGCACAAAAAATATCTTTATTAAATATAATGACAAAATAGCACAGTAATAGAAAAAGAGAAATAATACAGCATATACGGAGATATATACAGCAGGGTCAGATAGAAAAGACCAAGACAAACAGAATCAACCATGTACTAATGATCGCTCACACGCTCAAATAATATTCAATAATGACACAAGCCCAGGGGTGTATGATGTAAATCCCACATGTAGCCAAAACAGTGTGAAGGTGGCCTGTATAATATCAAAGCCTATACAAATAGGAAAGGGCAGAATAGCTTATGGCAATGTCCATATAATGATAATACGTCAGAGCCAACACAAAAAAGGTGCAGCTAAATAGATATACATAAAATAATGCGTAAAAGGACAGAGCAGTATAGCTAAATAGATATACAATACCGCTGGGTAGAAATCAGCACAAGAAAAGAGTGTGGCTGTTGACGTATATCAATAGATAGTGTAGCTAAAATAGCCATAGAGAAATGCAGCTGCCATAGTTAAACAGTGTAGCCCAAAGATCAGTGCAAGTTTAGCAAAAATACAGACACATACCCTGAGACATGTTGAGAGAGCGTGGAGGATCAGAAGAACTGGGTGAACAAGCGCCTCGACGCGCGTTTCGCCCGATAGACCGGCTTCGTCAGGAGGCTAATTTAAAATGGTACTCCAGGGTTATAAATAAAGAGCATAAAATTAGGCTCACCTGTGATGAGCGCAAATCGGCGCTCGGAACACACGCCCAGTGACGCCCACATCACGGGACGCGCCGCGCGTCAGATGGAGAAGACGCCGCATGGTGAAAATCACCATAGCGACGTAAGACGCTAAGCGGCACTCCCGGATGTAGGCCACACTGCGCATGCGCAACCGAGCGTCTGTGCGGACACCACAGGGGAGACAACAGAAGACAGAACTAACACAATGGCAGTTTAGGAGTGGGACGTAACTACGAGAATGGGATACATACAGCGGAATCTAGTGATAGAGGTTAGATGCAGATAGAGCAGGATATATAAAAAATAAAAATAATGAAATAAGATAAGAAAAACAAGAAAAACAGAGGAAGTGTACTATTAACAGGACTGTGCACAAAAAGAAAAAATAATAATAATAATAGAAAGATGAAAAAATAAATAAGCTATAATCCAATAGATATAGGAACCAAGTGAAGAAAAGAAAGGGCATGTTGATATGAATAATGAATATAATATATAATATGAAAAGTGATATACATTAATGTGGATAGGCAATTCCTAAACATCCTATAAGAGTGAATATATATATTATAAAAAATAAATAAATAAATAAATAATAAAATAGTGACAAGTGAGTGCATATATATATATATAAATACATATTCATGAAACAAAAAGTGGAATACATCAAAATATGTGTTTAAAATAAATCTACTCCATCCCATATAACCCATTATATACAGCAAATAGAAAGCCGACAATGTGAAACCCAAAATATAGTACAATGAAATCCACAGTGTCGGCAATAAATACACACATATAGATACATTAGTGGATGTACAAAATGCTGCAACATCAAATATACAATAAATAAAAATAGAGTACTATACAATGTATATTAGAAAAATACATAGTTATTATATCGTAAGTTGAAAAACGCAGCAATTGCTCCAGAAATTTAGAAACATATACACATTGACAGAAAAAATACAACAAATGTACAATACCCAGAATTACAATATGTGTATAACTTCTCCACTTCTGGTTTGCGGTAAAGGCCAGACACGATCATCGTAGATATGTAGAGGAATAAACCCACTCACTGGACAAGATAAACTGCAATATACAAAAGTAGATATAAAACACAAGAAAAAAACCCTAGAGAAAATAAAATTCACGCATGGTTAGAATTTACAAAAAAGGCCTGAAACTAGTGGCTTCGTTTAAGCCAGATGGAGCTACAGTATTAAGTAACGTGATCCACTTCATCTCTTTTCTCAATAACGCCACACGTACATCGCCACATCTACAACCCAAAGAGATCTTATCAATTCCACGTACCTCAAACCCCCTTGGATTACAGGAGTGGAACTCGCGAAAATGCCGTGCAACAGGCTGGAGTTTGTCAATATCCACGACATTGAGTGCCGATTTGATCTTACTCACGTGTTCCAGCACCCGCACCTTCAATTGCCTGGTAGTCATACCAACATAAATGAGCCCACACGGACAGGTAGCAAAGTACACCACAGCTACGGTATTGCACGTGATGTGGTAGACAATTTTATAATCTTTCCTTCCGCTTGAGCTATAAAAGTTAGAGGTACGTAGAATGTATTTACAGGCAGAACAATGACCGCAGTTATACGAGCCCCAGGGAGGGCCTCTACTCCCAAACGGGTTGGGCGCAGCACTAGGAATATAGTGACTCGCAGTCAGAAGGTCCTTAAGATTTCTAGACCGCCTCCAAGTAATGGAGGGGTAACTGGGTAAGACCCCTGCCAAGTCGCGATCAGTGAGGAGGACCCGCCAGTGCTTTTGCAAAATATCACGAATCTCAGTCCAATGAGGGTTGAAAGTGGTGATAAATCTGACATTCTGATCTATTTTGTGTCTCTTGGGTCTACTCACCAGAAGTCCATCGCGAGTTGAATTTTTAGCTCTTAGGTAGCCTTTCTTAATGACCCTCTGACTGTACCCACGACTCTTGAATCTTGCTGTAAGGTCCAAAGCTTGACGCTCAAAGTTGCTGTCACTGGAGCAGATACGCTTTGCCCTCAAAAACTGGCCCACGGGTATAGATGTTGTAACCTTCGGGTAGTGGGCAGACGTGGCATGGAGGAGGGCATTTGTGGAAGTTTTTTTCCTGAAAATATCGGTAGAAATAAAACCGCTATTATCTCTGCAAATCTTGATATCCAGAAAGTCAACGCATGTCAAGCTAAACTTCCATGTCAATTTGATGTTGATATCATTCCTGTTAAGGGAATCAAGGAAAGATTCCAAGCTAGACGTGGAGCCTTGCCAGATGAATAGAATATCATCTATATACCGTGACCACAGGAGCACTGAATCATGACCCGGAATCTGCTGCACAGTCTCCCACTCCCACAGCCCCAGGAACAGATTAGTATATGAGGGTGCACAAGTGGCCCCCATTGCTGTGCCCTGGAGCTGTAGGAAGAGACGGTCCTTGAATACAAAAAAATTATGTGTTAGTGCAAAGTCGAGAAGGCATAGAATAAACTCAACAAGATCCGGGTCATGATTAGTCATCTGTAAAAAATGTCTAGATGCTCGGATCCCGTGGTCATGGCATATAGATGTATACAGGGACTCCACGTCACATGTGACAAGAAGCATGTCATCCTCAAGATACAGCCCATCAAGACGTTGTAACATATCCGTGGTATCCCTGATGTATGACGGCAGGGTTTCCACACATTTCTGTAGATAAAAATCCACGAATATGCAGATGTTCTCACATAGGCCACCAATCCCTGACACTATTGGGCGCCCGGGAGGGCAGATGACATTTTTGTGCACTTTAGGCAGTAAATAAAAAGTGGGCTTGATGGGAAAGTCCACGGAAAGACCATCTCTTAATTTGGAGTTGATAATATTGGAATCCACACCTTGTTGCAATAAACTATCTAGTTCTGCTTTAAAGGCTAGCGTAGGATCTGATGGTAACCTACGATAACAATGGCTCATGTCTAGTTGACGAAAGGCCTCACATTCATACATCTGTGCCGGCCATAATACAACATTGCCCCCCTTATCAGCTGGTTTAATAATAACGTCCCTAAGTTTTCTAAGTTCCAGAATAGCTTGCCTCTCCTTATAGTTAAGATTACATGATGTACTAGACTCGGAAATACTTTCCAAATCCTTCTTGACTAATTTGAAAAAAATATCCACTGAGGGGCATAAGGTGAAAGGGGGGAAATGTTGAGAGCGGCGGCACAGATGCATGGGAAGTCTGGGATCAGTGTGAGCCTCCTGTTCCTCTAGAAGTGATAGAAGGGCATCAAATGCCTGTTTCTCTGCCGGAGAACCCATGGCAGCACTATAATCCCTTCTACCAAAATGTTTTTTAAAAAGTAGTTTTCTAGAGAAAAGAGCCAAATCCTTGATGGTGGTAAAAAGATCAAATTTACCTGTGGGGGAAAAAAGACAGACCCTTTTGCAGAACATTTATTTGGGAGGACGACAGAATATGGGAAGAGAGGTTAATTACCTTTAGAGCCTCCTGTTTCTCTTGTCCCTGTTGAATACCCCTCTGGTCTTTCTTTTGACTGCCGGTGTTCTGGGGTCGAACAGGGGGTCTCCATCTCCTGTGGCCTGAGGTTTGTCTAAAAAACCGCCACATTCTTCTTCAGATACAAGAGAGGCAGAGGAGACAGAACGGGACAGGGACCAAGCCCTTTTGGTATGCCAACGATAGATTTTATTTGACTGGAAATCACTCAAATCGCGCTGAAATTTTCTGGTTTTGAGATCTTGTATCTCTCTCTCCCACTTTTTCAGCTCCTCCTCCAATGCCTTATCAAAAGTGCCAAGCTCTTCTGTACTAAGAGATTGATGTATCTTTTCCTTAAAGGAACAGTGTCATCACAAATTATTTTTTTATATGTTAAAGATGTTAGTGCTTTATTAAAAACGTTTATATTCATTTGTGTGTTTGTGTTTTACGTTTTCTTATTTTTACACTTTTTCTTCCCTATGGGGGCTGCCATTTTTTGTTCCATTTCTGTGTGTGTCGATTAACGACACATACAGACATGGAATACGGCAGCCACAGTCCCATAGGGACTGCGAACGGCTCCCGTCCCATTGACTGCAGTGTACGGCGTCTGTGTGGGAACTGCGCATGCGCCGCTCCCACACAGTCCTATTCGAAATTGGCGCCGTCCGGAATTTCCTGTGGACCGGAAGTCGCGGCCGGACAGTAATATTACTACTTCCGGTCGCGGCTTCCGGATTTGTGCACTTGCACCAGCGGCAGCAAACGGAGCGGACGGGCCGGAGGGAGCCGCGGCGGCAGGAGCAGGTAAGAGATTTCAATGTATGTTCGTGTTTGTGTGTGTTTACTACTGTATGTAAACCTACTACACTGTGGGTTAGCTCAAAAAATGGCGACACACAGTGTAGGAGGTTACATCGTTCAAACCCCTCGTTTATCCCGGCACTAGCCAGGATAAAGGAGGGGGGGATGCTGAGAGCTCACTAGAGCGAGGGCTTTTAACCCAATGTTGCAATGCTGCAATTTTGGGAACAGCTCCATCTAGTGACCAAAAATGGGTAGTATTATAAATTAGAAATAATTTATAATATTTCCTGGACTCGTGCAAAAAAATAAAAAAAATTTGAACAATGTTTAATCACCCACACACTAAATGTTTAATTTTTAAAAAAAAAACATGTTTTTCTGGCAACACATTCCCTTTAAGGGAATCAATATACTTTTCCAGAGAGTCGAGGGTTCTACGATCTGCCCCAATGAGCAGCTCAATAAGCGTGCGCGAACATTTAGTAAGGGAATCTTCCCATTTCGCAACAAAAGAAGGATCCTCCGTATCCAAAGTGGGGAACACCTGCAGGTGTAGGCCGCGAGGTATAATATCTTTCTGCAGATAATTTTCCAAGGCTGCCTTGTTCCACCAAACTTTGGTGCGTTTTTTGAGAAGATCACGTATTTTAAGTTTCAAGCCCTTAATGTTACTACTTTCTGTAGTCACTGCTGAATTCTCTCCGAATATGGTACCAAGTTGTGTAATCCAATCCTTATCTCTTTTCCTGAAATCCATAAATCCTGAGGTATATTCTGTAAACACAGACAAGAATAGTCAAGACAACCTAACCAAAAACCTCGCACCAAAGAAATGGCATGTAATGGGGTCCCCTATAGCAATAAAACCTAAAAACGAACCAGATGGGACATATCCCTAAAGAAAATATTGTACTCAATATAAAAAGCACAAAAAATATCTTTATTAAATATAATGACAAAATAGCACAGTAATAGAAAAAGAGAAATAATACAGCATATACGGAGACATATACAGCAGGGTCAGATAGAAAAGACCAAGACAAACAGAATCAACCATGTACTAATGATCGCTCACACGCTCAAATAATATTCAATAATGACACAAGCCCAGGGGTGTATGATGTAAATCCCACATGTAGCCAAAACAGTGTGAAGGTGGCCTGTATAATATCAAAGCCTATACAAATAGGAAAGGGCAGAATAGCTTATGGCAATGTCCATATAATGATAATACGTCAGAGCCAACACAAAAAAGGTGCAGCTAAATAGATATACATAAAATAATGCGTAAAAGGACAGCGCAGTATAGCTAAATAGATATACAATACTGCTGGGTAGAAATCAGCACAAGAAAAGAGTGTGGCTGTTGACGTATATCAATAGATAGTGTAGCTAAAATAGCCATAGAGAAATGCAGCTGCCATAGTTAAACAGTGTAGCCCAAAGATCAGTGCAAGTTTAGCAAAAATACAGACACATACCCTGAGACATGTTGAGAGAGCGTGGAGGATCAGAAGAACTGGGTGAACAAGCGCCTCGACGCGCGTTTCGCCCGATAGACCGGCTTCGTCAGGAGGCTAATTTAAAATGGTACTCCAGGGTTATAAATAAAGAGCATAAAATTAGGCTCACCTGTGATGAGCGCAAATCGGCGCTCGGAACACACGCCCAGTGACGCCCACATCACGGGACGCGCCGCGCGTCAGATGGAGAAGACGCCGCATGGTGAAAATCACCATAGCGACGTAAGACGCTAAGCGGCACTCCCGGATGTAGGCCACACTGCGCATGCGCAACAGAGCGTCTGTGCGGACACCACAGGGGAGACAACAGAAAACAGAAGACAGAACTAACACAATGGCAGTTTAGTACATGGTTGATTCTGTTTGTCTTGGTCTTTTCTATCTGACCCTGCTGTATATATCTCCGTATATGCTGTATTATTTCTCTTTTTCTATTACTAGGAACAGATACAGACTGATTAACCACGGGCGTCGACACAGAAGCTGTGTCTGGCAGATCCTTTACAACAAGACTCTGGTTACTATGTGTACCATTGAACACCAGACTCTAGACACTATATATACAGCTGATCATCAGACTCTGGAAACTATATGTATCACTGACCACCAGACTCTGGATGCTATATGTATAACTGATCACCAGACTCTGGATGCTATATGTATAACTGACCACCAGACTCTGGATGCTATATGTATCACTGACCACCAGACTCTGGACACTGTATATACAACTGACCATCAGACTCTGATATATATATATATATATATATATATATATATATATATATTCAAACAGAGAAAGCAGCAGCACTCAATCTCAGTAAGAGAAAGCTTACATATGTGAACGGGTGCCAGCAAGCAGTCCAGATCCTAGGACTGTATCAATATTCAGGAGAAATAAATCTTGCAGCACTCCAACAGGGTGAATGAAAAAAAACGGTGATTTATTCAAGCCAACATACAGAGGTGCGACGTTTCAGTCCAACATTAGGACTTTTTTCGAGCATAATGGTGTGTACAACAGTCATGGTTTCTATAGTGTGCATCAAATACAAGCAATCAAGCTCATTACAATAGTATCACAAATACAAACAGCATTTAGTTACGTGTAAAACAAAAGTTACGGTATCAAAAAATAAAACATTGATACAGAAAGTGACAAGTGACATATTTAATAACATCTAAAAACGTCTATATATTAGAACGACTTAATATAGACCTAATTACAATGTAATCAAATATTCCACAAGATGTGTATCAAGTTACGGCTGTCAGACCACTGACCAATCAAAAGACTGATATTTAATTTATGCAAAGTGCTGGTATGTGTTTGACTCAAGTCCTCCCTATCAGGCATTTATTGTTAGCAGGTGCGCATGCGTCAGGCTGACAGCACCAGCAAGTCACGTCTATAGGAAGTTGCCTGGTTACAGGTAATCAACAAACTCCTGACGCCATTGTGCACACATTCCACTAGCGAGAACCGGAAAGAAGTTCCGCAACACGTTGCCAAGTGACAGGTAACAATCAATATTATTGTAAATAGCTTATCAAGCAAAATGTTTCACAAATACATATAGACACAAAATACATCAAACCACGGAATGACAGAATTGATAAATATTCAGGACATATATATGTCCGAAGATGTCCAGGATCAGCATCAAGAGAAGGTAAAACACCTGTATATACAAATGTATATGTATGAGAGGGAAGCAGCAAGAAAACCAAGTGCAGCAAATAAATCCATTCCTAAAAATGTCATAGAAATTCTATATAGTCGATGGCAATTATAAGGTATATTAAACTGCGGATAAAGGACTCACACGAAAGGGGAGGGATCAGGGTCCCAGTTATGTGCTCCATGAAAAGCTACACCAAGGTTAGTAGAGCGACAGTATCCCACTCCCGTGTGCCAAGTCCAACCACAATAACCAGCAATCATGGATCCAACCCATGAGAACTCCACAGTAGCTTATTACATCAGTCAGTTTATACACTAATATTTACATTATTGCTGCGCCCCTTTCACATACATTGAAAGAAATATTTTCCAAAACATTAATACATGAAAACTATTCACAGGACATCAAAATATGAATATCCAATTTCCATCTTCCATTTATTCTTGGTCAATTTTGTATCTTGTGGTCTGAAGTGGTCTACATTCACCTTATGATCTAAAATAGAAAAATAAAGTGTCAAAGATCAAGGTATATATATATACATCTCATATAACAAAATACAAAACCAAAAAAAGAATAATAGACAAAAGCAGAACATTGCTAGAGGATGAATGCAGATGTCAGAGATGAGTCTCAGAGAGTAGCCCTAGCGACATTCAATTCAACATTCAGACCTTTCCGTCTCAATGTTTCCAAAAGGAAAATCCCCTTTGATTGACATTTATGTAGTAATACATTCCTATCACCCCCACTCTGGGGAAGTGGAATATGTTCCAAAATCAGACATTTTAAATCTCTTTCGGTATGTCCTAGTTCAAAAAAATGTTTCGCGCATGGCAAATCTCCTTTATGTTTCCTAATGGAATACCGATGGTTATTCAACCTAGTTTTGAAGTCGCAGGTGGTTTCACCAACATATAATAACTGGCAGGGGCACCATAACACGTCAATGATCCAATCAGAATCGCACGTAAAGTGCTGTCTAATGTTGTACTTTCTGTGTGTTTGAGGGAGCTCAAATACATTGCCCCTACACATGAGTGGACAATTGATCCATTTATAGCAGGGCACCCGTTCACATGTGTAAGCTTTCTCTTACTGAGATTGAGTGCTGCTGCTTTCTCTGTTTGAATATATTTGGATCTACTCAGCTGGCACCTTATTCCACTTTTTCTATTGCTGATACCATGGAACAAAATCGGTACTTTGCAGGATATGCCTTCAGCCAACTCTACTGTTTTTACGGAGGAGGACATTGCTAGAATTTTGAATGGAGCAGAAGGGGATGTCTCTTTCTTGAGTGTACCATCATTACCAGATGTAAAAAGAAATTTGGAGTTTGAATCAAAAAAGTTGATCAATGTGGAATTGCATCTCCTTACACTTGGTCAATATTACAAAAACAAGATGATTCCACGTGGTATGCGTCCCCATTTGAAGCCTACAATGCATACTCAACATGATGAATTCCGTATCAAACATGAGCAATTATCAACTAGGTACGCTTTGGATATCATTTTATTGAATATGGATTTTTTACAGAGAGATCTCATTTGGGTAAAGGCTAAAGTAAAGGAATTGGAGAATGTATTACAGTCGCTAGTGTCTGCTGAGGATTTTAGTCTACATATTGAGAAATTACATACTACATTGAGTAAAGCTAGATTGGAGACAGAAACCACCAAGAAAAGAAAATGGTATAGAGACCAACTTGATTATAAGACTGGACACGTTTATTCATGGGACAACTCTAATGATCGTATGGTGGGACTACCAAGGAGGGAACATAAAAATCGGGATATATACAGGAACATCAATGGTGAAGATCGACCTCTTGATCAGACCCAGAGTAACAGCTCAAGCCATACAGATTTTTTAGGAGTCGACAATATGGAAATCAGAAACGAAAACCCACCAGGAGAGCGGGACATAAGAGGCGCCGACGATCTACGGTCTAGTACATATGGTAATACTTTGAAACATCCTAATATTACTACACTTGATTATCTGCATTGGATGAGCTGGTCCATAGCCTCGACCTCACCATTAAACCCGCCGACAAAGGGGGTGCGGTTGTGGTTATGGACTCCAAATCCTAAATTGCTGAAGCTCATAGACAATTGAATGACACTAAGGTCTATAGACTATTAAGTTATGACCCTAGATTTGATATAGAGAGGAGAATTAAAAACTTATTTAGGGGTCTGGGGTCAGTATTTATTTAGGGTTCTGGTCTGGGGTCTGTATTTATTTAGGGGTCTGGTCTGGGGTCTGTATTTATTTAGGGGTCTGGTCTGTGGTCTCCATTGATTTAGGGTTCTGGTCTGGCGTCTGCATTTATTTAGGTGTCTGGTCTGGGGTCTGTATTTATTTAGGGTACTGGTCTGTGGTCTTAATTGATTTAGTGGTCTGGTCTGGTGTCTGCATTTATTTAGGGTTCTAGTCTGGGGTCTATTTATTTAGGGGTCCAGTCTGGGGTCTGTATTTATTTAGGGGTCTGGTCTGTGGTCTGTATTTATTTAGGGAAGTGGTCTGGGGTCTGTATTTATTTAGGGGTCTGGTCTGGGGTCTGTATTTATTTAGGGGTCTGTTCTGGGGTCTGTAGTTATTTAGGGGTCTGGTCTGGGGTCTGTATTTAGTTAGGGGTCTATTTATTTAGGGGTCCACTCTGTGGTCTGTATTTATTTACGGGTCTAGTCTTGGGTCTGTATTTATTTAGGGGTCTGGTCTAAGGTCTGCATTTATTTAGGGGTCTGGTCTGGGGTCTGTATTTATTTAGGGGTCCGGTCTGGGGTCTGCATTAATTTAGGGGTTGGGTCTGGGATCTGTATTTATTAAGGGGTCTGGTCTGGGGTCTGTATTCATTTAGTGCTCTATTCCTGGGTCTGTATTTATTTAGGGGTCTGGTCTAGGGTTTGCATTTATTTAGGGGTCTGGTCTGGCGTCTGCATTTATTTAAGGGTCTAGTCTTGGGTCTGTATTTAGGTGTCCGGTCTGGGGTCTGTATTTATTTAGGGGTCCGGTCTGGTGTCTGCATTAACTTAGGGTCTGGTCTGGCGTCTGTATTTATTTATACAGACCCCAGACCAGACCCCTAAATAAATACAGACCCCAAACCAGACACCTAAATAAATGCAGACCCCAGACCAGACCCCTAAATCAATGGAGACCACAGACCAGTCCCCTAAATAAATACAGACCCCAGACCGGACCCCTAAATAAATACAGACCCCAGACCGGACACCTAAATACAGACCCAAGACTAGACCCCTAAATAAATACAGACCCCAGACCAGACCGCTAAATAAATGCAGACCCCCAGACCAGACCCCTAAATGAATACAGACTCCCAGACCAGACCCCTAAAAAATACAGACCCCAGACTAGACGCCTAAATAAATTCAGACCCCTGACCGGACCCCTAAATAAATACAGACCCCAGACTGGACCCCTAAATAAATACAGACCCCAGACTAGACCCCTAAATAAATGCAGACCCCTGACCGGACACCTAAAAAAATACAGACCCCAGACTAGACCCCTTAATAAATACAGACCCCAGACCAGACCCCCAAATTAATGCAGACCATGTACCGGACGCCTAAATAAATACAGACCCAAGACCAGACCCCTAAATAAATGCAGACCCCCAGACCAGACCCCTAAATAAATACAGACCCCAGACCAGACCCCTAAATAACTACAGACCCCAGACCAGACCCCTAAATAAATACAGACCCCAGACCAGACACCTAAATAAATGCAGACCCCAGACCAGACCCCTAAATCAATGGAGACCACAGACCAGTCCCCTAAATAAATACAGACCCCAGACCGGACCCCTAAATAAATACAGACCCCAGACCGGACACCTAAATACAGACCCAAGACTAGACCCTTAAATAAATGCAGACCCCAGACTAGACCCCTAAATAAATACAGACCCCAGACCAGACCGCTAAATAAATGCAGACCCCCAGACCAGACCCCTAAATGAATACAGACTCCCAGACCAGTCCGCTAAAAAATACAGACCCCAGACTAGACCCCTAAATAAATTTTGTTTGTGCAGGCGCACTTCTGTTCCAGAGGAGCTCCAAAGGAAAGGCAGTAGTATGTGGCTACTACTCAAGACTGTTTTCCTCTGCTGAGCGCAATTATTCCATTGGAGATCGGGAGCTACTGGCTATCAAATTGGCCCTGGAGGAGTGGAGACATCTTCTGGAGGGCGCTGCTCACCCCATCCTGATCTTCACTGACCACAAGAATCTCACTTACCTTCAGTCTGCACAAAGACTGAATCCTCGTCAAGCCAGGTGGTCACCCATTTCCAATTTCTACTCCACTAACGTCCCGCTGACAAGAACGTGAGGGCCGATGCCCTGTCCAGATCATTTGAAACGGAAGACACGGTGGAGTCCCTTCAGACGATCATAGACCCATCCTGCATTGTCACCGCCAATCCTCTGCAGCTTAGAAATATCCCTCCAGGGAGAACTTTTGTTCGGTTGGCAGACAGAAAAAGAATTCTCCGCTGGGGACACAGTTCTAAACTAGCTGGGCACGCCGGTGTCCGTAAGACCCAAGACCTGATCGCTCGTCCCTTCTGGTGGCCCACGCTACCTAAGGATGTTCTGGACTTTGTCTCTGCTTGCACGGTGTGTGCCTCTAACAAAGTGGCTCACAGCAAGCCTGCCGGCCTGCTTCAACCCCTGCCTGTACCCAGTGCCCCCTGGCAGCACATCGCTATGGACTTTGTCACGGACCTTCCTCTCTCAGCAGGATGCAACACCATCTGGGTGGTGGTGGACCGGTTCTCTAAGATGGCACATTTTATCCCGCTGACCGGCCTACCCTCTGCTCCTCGACTGGCAATTTCCTTCATTCAGCACATCTTCCGCTTGCATGGCATGCCTCTTCACATTGTGTCCGACCGGGGGGTTCAGTTTACCTCCAAGTTCTGGAGAGCCCTCTGTAAACTCCTGGATGTGAGTTTGGACTTTTCCTCTGCCTATCACCCCCAGTCCAATGGGCAAGTTGAGAGGATCAACCAGATCATGGAAAATTATCTCCGCAACTTCATCTCTTCACAGCACGATAACTGGGTACAACTTCTTCCATGGGATGAGTTTTCATATAATAACCACACAAGTGAGTCCACCACTTCCACTCCGTTTCACATCGTGTACAGTCAACATCCCAGAGTTCCTCTTCCAGTGTCGACTTCATCTCAGGTACCCGCTGCTGACTCTGCATATGGGGACTTCCTGCAAATCTGGCAACAGACCCGGTCCTCTATTTTGCTGGCGGTAGACCGCATGAAGCGTAAGGCAGATACCAAAAGAAGAGAGCCGCCTCAGTATCTTCCAGGGACTAAAGTCTGGCTGTCCTCTCGAAACATTCACTTGAGGGTGCCTTCATACAAGTTTGCTCCCAGGTTCCTTGGTCCCTTCGAGATCCTGCAACAAATTAACCCTGTTTCCTATAAGCTGCAGCTGCCCCCTACCCTCAGAATCCCTAACTCCTTCCATGTGTCCCTCCTGAAACCTGTGGTCCTGAACCGCTACAGCAAGACCTCTAGTTCCACAGTTGCTTCCAGCGGCCCTTCTGATGTATTCGAGGTAAAGGAGATCCTGGACCGCAAGAGGGTAGGAGGAAGGACTTTCTATCTGGTGGACTGGAGAGGGTTTGGTCCTGAGGAGAGGTCCTGGGAGCCAGAAGAGAACCTCAGCGCCCCTACTCTTATTAAAAAGTTCCTCTCTCACTCTGGCACCAAGAAGAGGGGGCGTAAGAGGGGTGGATACTGTAGCGCCCATGGCCGCGGGCCGTCGAGTTCACTCACCTCCCGATGCCCGCAGCCATGGATCTGTGAGCGCTGGCCTCCGTCTCCCTCCTAGGAGAGGCCAGCGCTCGCTTCCGCTCCGTCCGGCTGGGTCCCGTAAGGGCCAGCGCGCGCACATGAAAACAATGATCATTAACCCACATGACTTCCTGCTCTATAAGAATGCCCCAGCCCTTCTGATCCTTGCCTGAGCGTTGTTAGTCTTTCCCAGTCTGTCTTGCAAATGGTCCCTTAGTGTCTCCCGTTCCCGCTGTTACCCATGCCCTATTACCGTTCCTGTATTCCGCATTGTTCCTGTGCCTACCCGTGTTCAAGTGTCATCTGCCACGTCAAGTGCCATCTGCCACGTCAAGTGCCATCTGCCACATCAAGTGCCATCTGCCACATCAAGTGTCTTCTGCCACGTCAAGTGCCATCTGCTCATCGGATACTGCCCGCCACGTCTGGCGCCACTTTCCGCACCTGCCTCCATCCGTGCTGAAGCCACAGCCACCGCCCGGACTATTTCAGGTAGCTAAGCATTACTGTCTGCCATCTTACTTTCACATAGACTGTGACCTGGTCAGCTGCCTCCCCGCTACGGTGGAGCGGCCTAGTGCGTCCACAAACCCAGTGTCCGTGACAGCTGGCCTCCATATTCTTAATTCAATCGATCATCTGATAGATGTGCTGGAAAAACAAATCCAATCCATGGAGACCCCTACTCACAACTTACAGGACTTAACCCCTTAATGACGAAGCCTAGGTTGGGCCTTAAGGCTCAGAGCCCATTTGTCTAATCTGACATTTTCTAAGGGGAGACATTTCCTCAAGCTGTTGCAGGAAAATTTTATAGGCCAGTTTGTGGAAGACCCTACTAGAGGTGAAGCTCTGTTGGATCTGGTCATTTCTAATAATGCAGAGCTTGTTGGGAACGTCAATGTTCGTGAAAACCTCGGTAACAGTGATCACAATATAGTTACATTTTACCTATACTGTAAAAAACAAACACAGGCTGGGAGGGCAAAAACATTTAATTTTAAGAAAGCCAATTTCCCCAGGATGAAGGCGGCAATTCAGGATATAGACTGGGAAGAACTAATGTCAAATAATGGGACAAATGATAAATGGGAGATTTTCAAATCTACTTTGGGTTATTATAGTGCAAAATTTATTCCTATAGGTAACAAGTATAAACGACTAAAATTAAATCCCACATGGCTTACACCTTCTGTGAAAGGGGCAATACACGACAAAAAAAGGGCATTTAAAAAATACAAATCTGAGGGTACGTCTGAAGCCTTTGTAAAATATAAAGAGCTTAATAAAATCTGTAAAAATGTAATAAAATTAGCAAAAATACAAAATGAAAGGCAGGTGGCCAAGGATAGTAGAACAAATCCCAAAAAATTCTTCAAGTATATAAATGCTAAAAAGCCAAAATCTGAACATGTAGGACCCCTAGATAGTGGTAATGGGGAGTTGGTCATAGAAGATCAAGAGAAGGCAGAGTTACTGAATGGGTTCTTTTGCTCTGTATATACAACAGAAGAAAGAGCAGCTGATGTAGCCGGTGCCAGTGCTGTTAATATATCAGTTGATATATTGAATTGGATGAATGTAGATATTGTCCAAGCTAAATTAAATAAAATAAATGTGCACAAGGCCCCGGACCAGATGGGATACACGCTAGAATTCTTAAAGAGCTTAGTTCAGTTATTTCTGTCCCCCTTTTCATAATATTCAGAGAATCTCTAGTGACTGGAATAGTGCCAAGGGACTGGCGCAGGGCAAATGTGGTGCCTATTTTCAAAAAGGGCTCTAGGTCTTCCCCGGGTAATTATAGACCAGTAAGCTTAACATCCATCGTGGGGAAAATGTTTGAGGGGCTATTGAGGGACTATATACAGGATTATGTGACAATAAATAGTATTATAAGTGACAGCCAGCACGGTTTTACTAAGGACAGAAGTTGTCAAACTAACCTAATCTGTTTTTATGAAGAGGTGAGCAGAAGTCTAGACAGAGGGGCCGCTGTGGATATAGTGTTTATATGAAGAGGTGAGCAGAAGCCTAGACAGAGGGGCCGCTGTGGATATAGTGATTATATGAAGAGGTGAGCAGAAGTCTAGACAGAGGGGCTGCTGTGGATTTAGTGTTTTTGGACTTTGCAAAGGCATTTGACACTGTCCCCCATAGACGCCTAATGGGTAAATTAAGGACTATAGGTTTAGAAAATATAGTTTGTAATTGGATTGAGAATTGGCTCAAGGACCGTATCCAGAGAGTTGTGGTCAATGATTCCTACTCTGAATGGTCCCCGGTAATAAGTGGTGTACCCCAGGGTTCAGTGCTGGGACCACTATTATTCAACTTATTTATTAATGATATAGAGGATGGGATTAATAGCACTATTTCTATTTTTGCAGATGACACCAAGCTATATAATATAGTTCAGTCTATGGAAGATGTTCATGAATTGCAGGCAGATTTAAACAAACTAAGTGTTTGGGCGTCCACTTGGCAGATGAAGTTTAATGTAGATAAATGTAAAGTTATGCATCTGGGTACGAACAACCTGCATGCATCATATGTCCTAGGGGGAGCTACACTGGGGGAGTCACTTGTTGAGAAGGATCTGGGTGTACTTGTAAATCATAAACTCAATAACAGCATGCAGTGTCAATCAGCTGCTTCAAAGGCCAGCAGGATATTGTCGTGTATTAAAAGAGACATGGACTCGCGGGACAGGGATGTAATATTACCACTTTACAAAGCATTAGTGAGGCCTCATCTAGAATATGCAGTTCAGTTCTGGGCTCCAGTTCATAGAAAGGATGCCCTGGAGTTGGAAAAAATACAAAGAAGAGCAACAAAGCTAATTAGGGGCATGGAGAATTTAAGTTATGAGGAAAGATTAAAAGAATTAAACCTATTTAGCCTTGAAAAAAGACGACTAAGGGGGGACATGATTAATTTATATAAATATATTAATGGCACATACAAAAAATATGGTGAAATTCTGTTCCATGTAAAACCCCCTCAAAAAACAAGGGGACACTCCCTCCGTCTGGAGAATCTATGGAATAGCCTACCGCAGGAGCTGGTCACTGCAGGGACAGTAGATGGCTTTAAAAAAGGGTTAGATAATTTCCTAGAACAAAAAAGTATTAGCTCCTATGTGTAGAAATTTTTCCTTCCCTTTTCCCGTCCCTTGGTTGAACTTGATGGACATGTGTCTTTTTTCAGCCGTACTAACTATGTAACTATGTAACTATGACATGTGCCACTTTATGTGGTAATAATAACTTTGGAATGCCTTTATTTATCCAAGTGATTCTGAGACTGTTTTCTGGTGACACATTGAACTTTATGTTAGTGGTAAAATTTGGTTGATACATTCAGTGAAAAACAGAAAAAATTACAGAAAATGTGGTGTAAGGCAGATGGTTATAACACACAAAATAGTTATTAGTTAACAATTTGTTTTTTTAAATAAAGGACTTAATATTGAAAAAAGTTTTTTTATACAAGTGTTTTTTTTTTGTCTCACTAGGTGACTTGAAGTCAGGAATCCCTGATCGCTATTCTAATACACTGCACTACATGCGTAGTGCAGTGTAAAAGTGTTGTCAGTTACTCACTGACAGCAAACCTAAGGCAGGACAAACTAGGCTTCCGTAGATGACAAACCCGGAGGCCATTGTTAGGCCTCCTGTTGCCATAACATGATGGAATAGAACGTCAAGGAGCAGGAAGGGGTTAAAGGATCTGCTAACGTCTTGGTGCCAGATACCACAGGACACTTTTAAAGATCTTCTGAAATCCATGTCCCAACGGGTCAGAGCTATTATGGCAGCACGAGGAGGACTACACAAGGCAGGTGGTTTTAATGTTATGTCTGGATGGTGTATATGTTAGTAATTAATTTCTATTCATTTGTACATTGATGGAAATTAGGGTATGTTCACGCGCAAACTCAAAAATATCTGAAAATACAGAGCTGTTTTCAAGGTTTTCAGCGTTTTTTACGGCCGTTTTTGGAGCTGTTTTCAATATTGTCTAGGAAAAACGGCTCCAAAAGCGGCCCATAAGTGACTTGCACTTCTTTTGTGAACATACCCTAAAAAAAGAGTATTTTTTCTGTGATTTTTATTTTTACAATATATATCAATCACCCTAAATATTGTAATCTTGGGGCCTACATTGCTCCTATGTAAACATGGGAACGCCACCATTCTCACCAGTTTTAAGGCGTAATGTAAGTCTTAGGCCAAAATGTAGTAGTAGTCGAAACGCCAATCCAACCGAGATGGAATATGAAATATCCAAAATAGAAGGGAGTCCCAGGCATAAAATAAGATAAGATAACTTTATTAATCCCCGAAGGGAAATTCCAGTATCACATAAATGGATTCTGGGAAACGGCATCAGGGATCTTTTATTATTAGGTCTCTGTGCAGATTGAGATTCTGGCGTCCAAGGTGAAGATGATGAAGAAGACTAGGTGGTACTGTAGACAAAACAAAAAATAATCAGACCAGACGATAATCACTCAGCAATATACTGGTGCCGAAGCTCCAGCCATGATTTCACAAAAATACTATAGATGTCAGTGATCATACCTGTACTGCTGGTGTTTCTTCTGCACCACAGCTGTTGGTACTTATCTCCTCCTCTTTCTTTGAAAGGCATGGACGCGGCACAAGGGACAGCGTGGATTTGTCGGGATCCAATGTGCAATACAAGGCAGATGGAATATGTGAGAACATGGCAGAACGGTGACTTGCTCTCCAATCTCATAGTCCTCTAGGCATATAGTGCAGGACTGGATGTCTTCGTTTTCAGTAAAGGTTCGAGATGGGAGTCTATCAATCTGCCTGCCTCTCCTGCCTCGCCGACGTTGTCTTCTCTGCACAGGTCTGCTGTCTGTGGTCTCTGTTGTCGACTGTTGGTTGGGAAGCAGCTGACTGGTGCTTGGTGTTGGCTCCACCAGCCTGTTAGATGTTTGCTGAGGAGATCTGCTTCCTTCTCTGGACGGCTGCAGGTTTGGTAGCGGCTCACTGGTGCTGGGCTCTTGTGTTGGTTCCTCCAGCCTTTCGGATCTCTCCTGAGTAGTTGATGGAGTAGACCCAGGCCGGGATTCAACAGGAATTCTGAGCTCGGTCTCACTATTAATACGACGGCCAATTGTCGTTTCAGACTGTTCTATTGGCTCAGGTCGTAAAGGGGACCGGCTTCTGTCCGCTCCGTCTTGCTGCAACCTACGGCGCGGTGGAACTTGACCACGTCTTCGTCTCCTGTCGGGGACATTGTCATGGTCTTCATCCTGTTCCACACTCTGACGCCTTCTATGTCCAGATCTTAATCTTCCATCAGCAATGCCTAGATGTGAAACAATGTGTATAACATATATTAATTATGTACAGAAAAAATGGGAAAAAAGATCAATACCAGACATTTCCTATGGACTCGCGTGGCCTTCTTTCTAGAGGAAAGCTCCCATGTCTTTCTAATCTTGGACAACCGTTTTAATACTATGAATATATACACAGTCGAGTCACATTATTATAACTACTACTAATATCCAGAGTAACCGGCGTGTGCAGCACGGACAGCAGTAGACGGGCTGGGAGTGACTCAATAAGGTGCTGGTAAGTGGTCTCATATGTGGAGCCTCGCTGACTCCATACATCCCACATTTACTGGAGGGTGCGTGGGGGAGGATCCATAAAGCGAACAACACGATTGACGTGGTCCCACAGATGCTCAATTGGGTTCAAGTCTGGAGAAATAGGGGGCCAGGGAAGTACTTGGAAGTCTTGCTCGTGCTCTTCCAACCACTGTCGGGCATTTATAGTCGTGTGACATGTCGCATTGTCTTGCTTTAAGATTCCATTTGCTCCAGGGAAGACAATCAGCATGTATGGTGGATGTGATCTGTAACGATGGATTCATATCTAAATCGGTTCAGAGCCTTCCATATGGATGAGTGGCCCAGAGAATGCCATGGAAAAATACCCCAGGCGCTGACGTCGCCGCCAGCTTTTTCCAGCAATGGTTGTAAAGTCCATCCTTTCGATGAAGCAGAAAACTTGATTTATCGGAGAAGACAACCCTTTGCCAATCATCGGTGCTCTGAGACCAATACTGCCGTGCAAATTGAAGCCATTTTCTCTGATGCACCTTTGTTACATAGGAGCAGTGACCATCCGTCGGGTTCGGAGCCCCATACGCAGTCGGGTTCGCTGAACTGTTGTATTAGACATACGTCTGGTAGCCAACGTTCACCTCTCAAATACATGGCACGTGGTGCTCTGCAGTTTCCATGTCCGTTATTCCCAATGATGCCATTTGTCCACTCACGATACACTGTCACCACAGCAGCACGCGAACAGTTCACAAACTGCGCTGTTTGAGAAATACCGCCGCCCTTGGTCCGAAAGCCAATAATCATCCCTTTTTGCAACTGAAAAACGGTGCATTTTTTGCGGACGCAAAACGGACACGTTTGTGTGAAACTAGCCTAAATGTATCTGATATAACAAGTTCCACTTACCTTGATTTATCCGGGAACTTTCGTCTATTGCAAGCTGCAAGAGTTCTCGGTAACTCATTGTTCCTTGTTGCAGGCGGCTTGATGTTTAAATTCAGGAACAATGGAAAAACGGGATTCCTCAAATAAGAGGGAATCTACCACGATGTTCAGAAGTTGCACTGGTGTTTAAGTGCCCTGAACAGATGATGTAGTAGTCGCTTTGTAGCACAAATTTGCTCTTTGAAAAACCAAGTGAAGTTTCAGCATCAGCATCAACTCGAGATATGGCACTGATGTGACCGCGCTTGGGGTCCTTAGAACTTCACGCCATTGTGATGTCACTGCTATAGATGCCACACCCTCCATTGTTCTGATGACATCACTGCCTGCAGTGATGTCATAATGCTTACGGTATGTCATAAACGGTCCCCTGCTCTGCATTATACCAATCACTGCAGCAAAGCCTCCAAATAAAAAAATAAATATATATTACATTTTTTTATATTTACATATTGCAGCTGAAAATCTCTAATATTTGTTTAGTAAATGTTTCTCTATAATTGTTTAGTAAATGTTGTAGCACACAATTCATCTAAGTAAAAGTCTTAGTAAGTCTTAGAGACTTAGTCTTAGTAAGTCTTAGTCTCAGTGTAATTTGTACTTCCAGATAGTGCAGCTTAATTTCGCTGATTGTGACCCCAGTGATCAGATTTAATCTGTGATGGAACTTGAGAAGTGTTGAATTCCCCTGCAGCGCCACCACAGGAGAAACTAAGCATTACACAGTGAAATCAATAAGAGACTTGTCCTTTCTTAACTTAGAATTCCCCAATAGGGTATTTACAATGGGTTTCTTATACCAGACAACCTCTTTAGGTTATAAAGGATTCTTATTTACTCCAGAACCATCTAGTTTTAGAAAAATAAAGTTACATTTCCACCTCTCCATTGTGGTAATCTGTTACTAAGACTTTTACTTAGATGAATTGTGTGCTACAACATTTACTAAACAATTATAGAGAAACATTTACTAAACAAATATTAGAGATTTTCAGCTGCAATATGTAAATATAAAAAAATTTAATATATATTTATGTTTTTTATTTGGAGGCTTTGCTGCAGTGATTGGTATAATGCAGAGCAGGGGACCGTTTATGACATACCGTAAGCATTATGACATCACTGCAGGCAGTGATGTCATCAGAACAATGGAGGGTGTGGCATCTATAGCAGTGACATCACAATGGCGTGAAGTTCTAAGGACCCCAAGCGCGGTCACATCAGTGCCATATCTCGAGTTGATGCTGATGCTGAAACTTCACTTGGTTTTTCAAAGAGCGAATTTGTGCTACAAAGCGACTACTACATCATCTGTTCAGGGCACTTAAACACCAGTGCAACTTCTGAACATCGTGGTAGATTCCCTCTTATTTGAGGAATCCCGTTTTTCCATTGTTCCTGAATTTAAACATCAAGCCGCCTGCTACAAGGAACAATGAGTTACCGAGAACTCTTGCAGCTTGCAATAGACGAAAGTTCCCGGATAAATCAAGGTAAGTGGAACTAGTTATATCAGATACATTTAGACTAGTTTCACACAAACGTGTCCGTTTTGCGTCCGCAAAAAATGCACCGTTTTTCAGTTGCAAAAAGGGATGATTATTGGCTTTCGGACCAAGGGCGGCGGTATTTCTCAAACAGCGCAGTTTGTGAACTGTTCGCGTGCTGCTGTGGTGACAGTGTATCGTGAGTGGACAAATGGCATCATTGGGAATAACGGACATGGAAACTGCAGAGCACCACGTGCCATGTATTTGAGAGGTGAACGTTGGCTACCAGACGTGTGTCTAATACAACAGTTCAGCGAACCCGACTGCGTATGGGGCTCCGAACCCGACGGATGGTCACTGCTCCTATGTAACAAAGGTGCATCAGAAAAAATGGCTTCAATTTGCACGGCAGTATTGGTCTCAGAGCACCGATGATTGGCAAAGGGTTGTCTTCTCCGATAAATCACGTTTTCTGCTTCATCGAAAGGATGGACTTTACAACCATTGCTGGAAAAAGCTGGCGGCGACGTCAGCGCCTGGGGTATTTTTCCATGGCATTCTTCTGGGCCACTCATCCATATGGAAGGCTCTGAACCGATTTAGATATGAATCCATCGTTACAGATCACATCCACCATACATGCTGATTGTCTTCCCTGGAGCAAATGGAATCTTAAAGCAAGACAATGCGACATGTCACACGACTATAAATGCCCGACAGTGGTTGGAAGAGCACGACCAAGACTTCCAAGTACTTCCCTGGCCCCCTATTTCTCCAGACTTGAACCCAATTGAGCATCTGTGGGACCACGTCAATCGTGTTGTTCGCTTTATGGATCCTCCCCCACGCACCCTCCAGTAAATGTGGGATGTATGGAGTCAGCGAGGCTCCACATATGAGACCACTGACCAGCACCTTATTGAGTCACTCCCAGCCCGTCTACTGCTGTCCGTGCTGCACACGCCGGTTACTCTGGATATTAGTAGTAGCTATAATAATGTGACTCGACTGTGTATATATTCATAGTATCAAAACGGTTGTCCAAGATAAGAAAAACATGGGAGCTTTCCTCTAGAAAGAAGGCCACGCGAGTCCATAGGAAATGTCTGGTATTGATCTTTTTTCCCATTTTTTCTGTACATAATTAATATATGTTATACACATTGTTTCACATCTAGGCATTGCTGATGGAAGATTAAGATCTGGACATAGAAGGCGTCAGAGTGTGGAGCAGGATGAAGACCATGACAATGTCCCTGACAGGAGACGAAGACGTGGTCAAGTTCCACCGCGCCGTAGGTTGCAGCAAGACGGAGCGGACAGAAGCCGGTCCCCATTACGATCTGAGCCAATAGAACAGTCTGAAACGACAAGTGGCCGTCGTATTAATAGTGCGACCGAGCTCAGAATTTCTGGAGAATCCCAGCCTGCGTCTACTCCATCAACTACTCAGGAGAGATCCGAAAGGCTGGAGGAACCAACACAAGACCCCAGCACCAGTGAGCCGCTACCAAACCTGCAGCCATCCAGAGAAGGAAGCAGATCTCCTCAGCAAACATCTAACAGGCTGGTGGAGCCAACACCAAGCACCAGTCAGCTGCTTCCCAACCAACAGTCGACAACAGAGACCACAGACAGCAGACCTGTGCAGAGAAGACAACGTCGGCGAGGCAGGAGAGGCAGGCAGATTGATAGACTCCCATCTCGAACTTTTACTGAAAACGAAGACATCCAGTCCTGCACTATATGCCTAGAGGACTATGAGATTGGAGAGCAAGTCACCGTTCTGCCATGTTCTCACATATTCCATCTGCCTTGTATTGCACATTGGATCCCGACAAATCCACGCTGTCCCTTGTGCCGCGTCCATGCCTTTCAAAGAAAGAGCAGGAGATAAGTACCAACAGCTGTGGTACAGAAGAAACACCAGCAGTACAGATATGATCACTGACATCTATAGTATTTTTGTGAAATCATGGCTGGAGCTTCGGCACCAGTATATTGCTGAGTGATTATCGTCTGGTCTGATTATTTTTTGTTTTGTCTACAGTACCACCTAGTCTTCTTCATCATCTTCACCTTGGACGCCAGAATCTCAATCTGCACAGAGACCTAATAATAAAAGATCCCTGATGCCGTTTCCCAGAATCCATTTATGTGATACTGGAATTTCCCTTCGGGGATTAATAAAGTTATCTTATCTTATTTTATGCCTGGGACTCCCTTCTATCTTGGATATTTCATATTCCATCTCGGTTGGATTGGCGTTTCGACTACTACTACATTTTGGCCTAAGACTTACATTACGCCTTAAAACTGGTGAGAATGGTGGTGTTCCCATGTTTACATAGGAGCAATGTAGGCCCCAAGATTACAATATTTAGGGTGATTGATATATATTGTAAAAATAAAAAGCACAGAAAAATTACTCTTTTTTTAGGGTATGTTCACAAAAGAAGTGCAAGTCACTTCTTGGGCCGCTTTTGGAGCCGTTTTTCCTAGACAATATTGAAAACAGCTCCAAAAACGGCCGTAAAAAAACGCTGAATACCTTGAAAACAGCTCTGTATTTTCAGATATTTTTGAGTTTGCGTGTGAACATACCCTAATTTCCATCAATGTACAAATTAATAGAAATTAATTACTAACATATACACCATCCAGACATAACATTAAAACCACCTGCCTTGTGTAGTCCTCCTCGTGCTGCCATAATAGCTCTGACCCGTTGGGACATGGATTTCAGAAGATCTTTAAAAGTGTTCTGTGGTATCTGGCACCAAGACGTTAGCAGATCCTTTAACCCCTTCCTGCTCCTTGACGTTCTATTCCATCATGTTATGGCAACAGGAGGCCTAACAATGGCCTCCGGGTTTGTCATCTACGGAAGTCTAGTTTGTCCTGCCTTAGGTTTGCTGTCAGTGTATTAGAATAGCGATCAGGGATTCCTGACTTCAAGTCACCTAGTGAGACAAAAAAAAAACAGTTGTAAAAAAAACAACTTTTTTCAATATTAAGTCCTTTATTTAAAAAAACAAATTGTTAATTAATAACTATTTAGTGTGGTATAACCATCTGCCTTACACCACATTTTCTGTAATTTTTTGTTTTTCACTGAATGTATCAACCAAATTTTACCACTAACATAAAGTTCAATGTGTCACCAGAAAACAGTCTCAGAATCACTTGGATAAATAAAGGCATTCCAAAGTTATTACCACATAAAGTGACACATGTCATAGTTACATAGTTACATAGTTAGTACGGCTGAAAAAGACACATGTCCATCAAGTTCAACCAAGGGACGGGAAAAGGGAAGGAAAAAATTTCTACACGTAGGAGCTAATACTTTTTTGTTCTAGGAAATTATCTAACCCTTTTTTAAAGCCATCTACTGTCCCTGCAGTGACCAGCTCCTGCGGTAGGCTATTCCATAGATTCACAGCTCTCACAGTAAAGAAGGCTTGTCGCCTCTGCAGGTTGAACCTTTTTTTCTCCAGACGGAGGGAGTGCCCCCTTGTTTTTTGAGGGGGTTTTACATGGAACAGAATTTCACCATATTTTTTGTATGTGCCATTAATATATTTATATAAATTAATCATGTCCCCCCTTAGTCGTCTTTTTTCAAGGCTAAATAGGTTTAATTCTTTTAATCTTTCCTCATAACTTAAATTCTCCATGCCCCTAATTAGCTTCGTTGCTCTTCTTTGTATTTTTTCCAACTCCAGGGCATCCTTTCTATGAACTGGAGCCCAGAACTGAACTGCATATTCTAGATGAGGCCTCACTAATGCTTTGTAAAGTGGCAATATTACATCCCTGTCCCGTGAGTCCATGCCTCTTTTAATACACGACAATATCCTGCTGGCCTTTGAAGCAGCTGATTGACACTGCATGCTGTTATTTAGTTTATGATTTACAAGTACACCCAGATCCTTCTCATCAAGTGACTCCCCCAGTGTAGCTCCCCCTAGGACATATGATGCTTGCAGGTTGTTCGTACCCAGATGCATAACTTTACATTTATCTACATTAAACTTCATCTGCCAAGTGGATGCCCAAACACTTAGTTTGTTTAAATCTGCCTGCAATTCATGAACATCTTCCATATACTGAACTATATTACATAGCTTGGTGTCATCTGCAAACATAGAAATAGTGCTATTAATCCCCTGCTCTATATCATTAATAAATAAGTTGAATAATAGTGGTCACAGCACTGAACCCTGGGGTACACCACTTATAACCGGGGACCATTCAGAGAAGGAATCATTGACCACAACTCTCTGGATAAGGTCCTTGAGCCAATTCTCAATCCAATTACAAACTATATTTTCTAAACCTATAGTCCTTAATTTACCCATTAGGCGTCTATGGGGGACAGTGTCAAATGCCTTTGCAAAGTCCAAAAACACTAAATCCACAGCGGCCCCTGTGTCTAGGCTTCTGCTCACCTCTTCATATAAACACTATATCCACAGCGGCCCCTCTGTCTAGGCTTCTGCTCACCTCTTCATATAAACACTATATCCACAGTGGCCCCTGTGTCTAGACTTCTGCTCACCTCTTCATAAAAACAGATTAGGTTAGTTTGACAACTTCTGTCCTTAGTAAAACCGTGCTGGCTGTCACTTATAATGCTATTTTTTGTCACATAATCCTGTATATAGTCCCTCAATAGCCCCTCAAACATTTTCCCCACGATGGATGTTAAGCTTACTGGTCTATAATTACCCGGGGAAGACCTAGAGCCCTTTTTGAAAATAGGCACCACATTTGCGCTGCACCAGTCCCTTGGCACTATACCAGTCACTAGAGATTCTCTGAATATTATGAAAAGGGGGACAGAAATAACTGAACTAAGCTCTTTAAGAATTCTAGGGTGTATCCCATCTGGTCCCGGGGCCTTGTGCACATTTATTTTATTTAATTTAGCTTGGACCATCTCTACATTCATCCAATTCCGTATATCAACTGATATATTAACAGCACTGGCAGCGGCTACATCAGCTGCTCTTTCTTCAGTTGTATATACAGAGCTAAAGAACCCATTTAGTAACTCTGCCTTCTCTTGATCCCCTGTGATCAACTCCCCATTACCATTATCTAGGGGTCCTACATGTTCAGACCTTGGCTTTTTAGCATTTATATACTTGAAGAATTTTTTGGGATTTGTTTTACTATCCTTGGCCACCTGCCTTTCATTTTGTATTTTTGCTAATTTTATTACATTTTTACAGATTTTATTAAGCTCTTTATATTTTACAAAGGCTTCAGACGTACCCTCAGATTTGTATTTTTTAAATGCCCTTTTTTTGTCATGTATTGCCCCTTTCACAGAAGGTGTAAGCCATGTGGGGTTTAATTTGAGTCGTTTATACTTGTTACCTATAGGAATACATTTTGCACTATAATAACCCAAAGTAGATTTGAAAATCTCCCATTTATCATTTGTCCCATTATTTGACATTAGTTCTTCCCAGTCTATATCCTGAATTGCCGCCTTCATCCTGGGGAAATTGGCTTTCTTAAAATTAAATGTTTTTGCCCTCCCAGCCTGTGTTTGTTTTTTACAGTATAGGTAAATGTAACTATATTGTGATCACTGTTACCGAGGTTTTCACGAACATTGACGTTCCCAACAAGATCTGCATTATTAGAAATGACCAGATCCAACAGAGCTTCACCTCTAGTTGGGTCTTCCACAAACTGGCCCATAAAATTTTCCTGCAACAGGTTGAGAAAATGTCTCCCCTTAGATAATGTCAGATTAGACAAATGGGCTCTGAGCCTTAAGGCCCAACCTAGGCTTCGTCATTAAGGGGTTAAGTCCTGTAAGTTGTGAGTAGGGGTCTCCATGGATTGGATTTGTTTTTCCAGCACATCTCACAGATGATTGATTGAATTAAGAATATGGAGGCCAGGTCAACACCTTGAACTCTTTGCCATGTTCCTCACATCAGTCCTGAACGATTTTTGCAGTGTGGCTGGGGCATTATCCTGCTGTAAGACAGCACTGACATTAAAGAATACCTTTACCATGAAGAGGTGGATTTGTCTGTAGCAATGTTTAGGTAGGTGGTCTGTGACAAAAAACAGTATGGGAATATCAAAATAACCACCATAAATTCCCCATAGAAAATTGTGCCATAATCTGTCAAATCAGATGAAATTCTAGTGTTGGGTCCCAGTGACTCCAACTGAGGGGCTTGCATTTAAAAAAAATCATTATTAGTTTTTAGCATTGGATAAAGCAAAGGAGAAACAACAGGAACCTCTCAGAGGAACCTCTCAGAGAGCGGCGCTGTGCTCCGTATACTGCACGAGCAGTAGTACAGCGAGTACATAGAGTACAGCGGGGCCGATCATATGACGAAGAGTCGTGTCGTCACCAAAGAAGACTGTACAACTAGACTTCCGGTTCCTCATCAGCGCTATAAAAATCTATGAAAATCTCAGAAACAGCACCAAGGGGGACGGGAATGTATATTAGCGAGTTTACTCACATGTAGCATCTATGGCCAGGGGCCGTCGGTTCCACTCACCTCCTGACGCCCACAGCCATGGATCTGTGAGCGCTGGTCCCCATCTCACTTCCGCTCCGGTCCGCCAGTGTGACGAATGGAAGACAGCATTTAACACCCGTGACGGGCACTACAAATACGTAGTGATGCCCTTCGGACTGTGTAACGCTCCCGCAGTGTTTCAGGAACTCGTTAATGATATCTTCCGAGATCTCCTCTATATCTGTGTTGTTGTTTATCTCGATGATATTTTGATTTTCTCCCCAAGCTGATATTTATACGCCAAGCTGGAGAAGTGCGTCTTTGAGAGGAGTTCTCTGCACTTCCTGGGCTACATCATATCGGATCAAGGTCTCAAGATGGATCCTGAGAAAGTGAGAGCTGTCCTGGAGTGGCCACGTCCTCAAGGTCTGAGGTCCATACAGCGTTTCCTGGGATTTGCCAATTTCTACCGGCAGTTTATCCCAAACGTCTCATCGCTGACATCTCCTATTTCCACCCTTACCAAGAACGATGTGAACGCCAAGGTGTGGACCCCAGAGGCAGAGTCCACATTTTTTAGTCTCAAAAAAGCCTTTACTTCTGCCTCAATCCTCTATCATCCTGACGTATATATACAGTTTTCTTTGGAGGTGGACGCCTTTTATGTTGGTGCAGGCGCACTTCTGTTCCAGAGGAGCCCCAAAGGAAAGGCAGTAGTATGTGGCTACTACTCGAGACTTTTTTCTTCTGCAGAGCGCATTTACTCTGTTGGGGATCAGGAGCTACTGGCCATCAAATTGGCTCTGGAGAAGTAGAGCCATCTGCTGGAGGGCGCAGCTCACCCCATCCTAATCTACACCGACCACATGAACCTCACCTACCTTCAGTCCGCTCAACGACTAAATCCCTGTCACGCAGAGTGGCCGCTGACAGGAATGTGAGGGCCGATGCCCTGTCCAGGTCATTTGAAACGGATAACACGGTGGAGTCTCTTCAAACTATTATAGACCTGTCCTGCATTATCACTGCCAATCCTTTGCAGGTTAGAGACATCCCTCCGGGGAGGACTTTTGTTCGATTAGCAGGCAGGAGAAGAATTCTCCGATGGGGACACAGTTCTAAACTGGCTGGGCACCCTGGTGTTTGTAAAACCCGAGACCTGATTGCTCGTCACTTTTGGTGGCCCACGCTGCCCAAGGATGTTGTGGACTTTGTCTCTTCTTGCACGGTGTGTGCTTCTAACAAGGTTACTAATTCCAAGCCTGCCGGCCTCCATCAACCTGTGCCTATACCCAATGCCACCTTGCAGCACATTGTGATGGACTTTGTCACTGACCTTCCTCCCTCAGCAGGATGCAACACTGTCTGGGTGGTGGTGGACCGGTTCTCGAAGATGGCACAATTTATCCCGCTGACCGGCCTACCTTCTGTTCCCCGAATGGCGAATCTCTTCATCCAGCACATCTACCGCTTGCATGGCTTGCCCTTCACATTGTGTCTGATCGGGGGTTTCAGTTTACCTCGAGGTTCTGGAGGGCTCTCTGTAAACTCCTGGATGTGATATTGGACTTTTCCACAGCCTATCACCCCCGGTCCAATGGGCAAGTCGAGAGGATCAACCAGATCATGGAGAATTATCTCCGTCACTTCATTTCCTTACAGCATGATAACTGGGTACAGCTTCTTCCTTGAGCCGAGTTCTCGTACAACAACCACACAAGCGAGTCCACCACTTCCACTCCGTTTTACATTGTATACGGTCAACATCCTAGAGTCCCTCTTCCAGTGTCTACTACTTCTCAGGTACCCGCTGCTGACTCTGCATTTGGGGACTTCCTGTAAATTTGGCAACAGATCCGGGCATGAAGCGAAAAGCGGATACAAGAAGAGAGCCGCCGCAGTATCTTCCAAGTACCAAAGTCTGGCTGTCCTCATGGAACATTCGTTTGAGGGTGCCTTCATACAAGTTTGCTCCCAGGTTTCTCTGTCCTTTTGAGATTCGGCAACAGATTAACCCTGTCTCCTATAAACTGCTGCTGCCTCCTACCCTCAGAATCCCCAACTCCTTTCATGTGTCCCTCCTGAAACCAGTGGTCCTGAACTGCTACAGCAAGACTTCCTGTTCCACAACTGCTCCCAGCGGTTCTTCTGATGTGTTCGAGGTGAGGGAGATCCTGGACTGCAAGAGGGTAGGAGGAAGGACTTTCTATTTGGTGGACTGGAGAGGCTTTAGTCCTGAGGAGAGGTCCTGGGAGCCGGAGGAGAACCTTGATGCCTCTGCTCTTAAAAAGCTCCTCTCGCTCTAGTCCCAAGAAGAGGGGGCGTAAGAGGGGGGATACTGTAGCGTCCAGGGCCATCGGGTCCACTCACCTGACGCCCGCAGCCATGGATCTGTGAGCGCTGGTTCTCATCTCCTTCCCAGGAGACGCCAGCGCTCACTTCTGCTACGATCTGCTCTGTCCCGTAGGGTGCGCGCGCACGCTCGTGCCCTCTCTTAAAGGGCCAGCGCACGCACATGTAGGAAATCACCATCATCAACACACATGATTTCCTGGACTATAAGAAGGGCCCAACCCATCTGATCCTTGCCTGAGCATTGTTAGTATACCCCAAGTCTGTCTTTCACTTCAGAGACTGTGCATGCGTGCACACAGCTCTATGCCCTGGCTGTTGCTAACAGCCATGGGCACTGGGCAGAATGTCAGGGGTCAATCTTTTGGCCCCTGAACATGTGATCGCTGTGACAACCAATCACAGCGATCACATGCATTTCTGCATAGAAAACAGTGTGCACTCGATCGCGTGCACACAGCCCTGTGCCCACGCTGTTACCAACAGCTCTGGGCACTGGGCAGAGTATCAGGGACCAATCTGATGGTCCCTGAACATGTGGTCACTGTGAAAACCTATCACAGCGACCACATTTGTTTTATTTTGACTTTTCTGGCAGTAAATCTCCTGCCTCTTTTCTTCTCCTCAAACATTGTTTCAGTTTGAGGAGAAGAAGAGACTCGGGAGAATTGCTGCCAGAAGAATACAGTTACAGTTACAAAAAAATACAGTTAGACTCATAAAACATTCTCTGTATAGATAGATTTCTATCTATCTATACAATCTATCTATCCATCTATCTTTTTTTCTATCTACCTTTCTTTCTTTTATTCTATTAGAATAGGCAGGTAGGGAGTATATAATTATATATATATCCACATATATATATAATATATATAGCAATAGCGATTTATTTTTTGTTAGCGGTAGTGTAGATATATATAGCAGTTACAGAACCGATAAAAACACAGGGACATATACAAAAACACCGAAAAAGGCCATACTTACAAATGGACACAGCCAGGCCAGAAATGCTGATGAAAGGGCGAGCAGGTGCTTTAAATAATAATAGCCACTCCCACTAGTCTTGAGGGGAGTGGTGTGTGGTGCATGGGATGTGTAGTAAGAAATAATAAATGAATAGTGTGTGTGCAAGTGTAATACTATAAGTGAAATATAGGGGGCAGTAATAAATGAAGTGCCTCAATAGAAATAAATGGATAATGGGGTGCAAGTGAGTGAAACATGGAGGGATAGTGTGTACGTCATGAGGCACAACGTGTATAGCCAGGTAGAAGCCTATTTGTGACGCCTTGATAATTCATAGAGCGGGCTACCCTGCTTGCTATGCCAAACAACAACACACCATGCTCTCCCAGCATCAAAGACCCGGCTGTGTCCAAGAGAAGCGAATATACATAATAATGAAAAATACCTGGGGTATTGGTAATCATTTTGGCCAAAAGGACGCAAGCTCGCAATCCACGACAAGGATCCCCAGACTTGCGAGTTCATTTATTATTTCTTACTACACATCCCATGCACCACACACCACTCCCCTCAAGACTAGTGGGAGTGGCTATTATTATTTAAAGCACCTGCTCGCCCTTTCATCAGCATTTCTGGCCTGGCTGTGTCCATTTGTAAGTATGGCCTTTTTCGGTGTTTTTATATATAGCAGTTAGTTTGTGTGTTTTATAGAAAAAAAAATAATAATTTGTTTAGTTAGTGTTAGTTACGTTATGGCGAGGAAGTTGTTTAGCGCCAAGGAGGCATACGCCATGCTGTGGTCTGAGTCGGAGACCGCATCAGAGATGGCGTCCGAGATGGAACCTGTTTTAGGTAGTGACGATGACAGCGTCACTTCAGGTTCATCTTCAGGGAACGTTGTCCCTGATGCAGTTGAAACTCCAGAACATGAAAGCGCAGGGCCAAGTAGCGCTGTAGCACAGGACAGCCTGGTCCCTTCAGTCCAGGCTCTTGTATGGGCACCTGCCCCATCTTTTGGGCCTAGAATCCACGGATTTACTGCCACTCCTGGCATAACCGTGGACAATACAAATTTTGTCCAAATGGATTACTTCCATTTATTTATAACCGACGACATCCTAAATCAGATTGTCCACGAAACAAATTTATATGCCACGCAATATATAAGGCAGAAACCTTCATCCACCCATGCCAGAGATTGGACGCCCACCAATTAGCAGGAATTAAAAAAATTTTTGGGGCTCACCCTAAATATGGGTATTGTCAAAAAGCCCTCCATTAGGTCTTACTGGTCAACAAGACCCGCCCAAGCCACCCCAGTATATTCTGCAGTAATGCCCAGGTCTCGTTATGAGACAATAATGAGGTTCCTCCACTTCAATGACAACGCACAGGCCCCCCCAAGTACCGATGCAAACCGGGATCGGTTGTTCAAAATAAGACCGCTAGTAAATTCCCTGAATAATTTATTTCTGCAACTCTACACCCCTGAGCAGAATGTAAGTGTGGACGAATCCCTCCTCAACTTTCATGGCAGACTTAGCTTTCGCCAATATCTACCTTCCAAAAGGGCAAGATATGGCGTTAAGCTCTACAAACTGTGTGAAAGCGGGTCAGGATATACCACCGCCTTCAGGATTTATGAAGTGCGGGACCGCTCAATAAATGTTCCTGGATGCCCCCCTGATCTTTCCACCAGCAGTAAGATCGTGTGGGAGATAATGCAGCCTCTGCTTCACCAGGGGTACCACCTGTACTGTGATCATTTTTATTCCAGTGTGCCCGTTTAGGCATTTGCATGCTGCAAGGACTGGGGCATGTGGTACCATGCGCAAAAACAGAATTGGTTTTCCACAGCAATTAGTGGGGAAGCGCATGGTAAAGGGGGTCTCCTGTGCTTATGCATCTGAAGAATTGCTGGCGGTCAATTTCAGGGATCGCAAAGATGTGTATGTGCTAAGCACGATTCATACCGCAGGAACAGTGGCAGTGAGGGAAAGAGGGGCAACATCGGACAAGCACAAACCAGTGATCGGGTCCGAATATAACAAGTACATGGGGGGGTGGATTTAAGCGACCAGGTTTTACAGCCCTATTTAGTAAAACGCCAAACTAAAACCTGGTACAAAAAAGTGGCCATTTATCTGTTACAGGTGGCAAATCCACAACTCATTTGTGCTCTACAAAAAAAACAGAGGCAGAGACACATACCTGGATTTCCAGGAGAAAATTATTGAGGGCCTCATTTTTGATGTTCAGGACACCCGAGAATGCCCCCAGTCTGAGGATGTCACGCGACTGACTGAAAGACACTTCATCAGTCGGATTCCCCCAACACCAACCAGAAGCAACCCCCAGAAAAAGTGCCGCGTCTGCAGAAAAGACCGGCACCGCAAAGATTCCCGATATTTCTGTCCCTCATGTCCCTTACAACCAGGCCTGTGCATTGAGCCATGTTTTAAAAAATACCACACTGTTCTGCATTATTAGATTTTAGTTAATTCGTTGAAAATATATTTGCCCTACATTACGTTTTTATTTTTCCCCTGATTTTACTCCAAGGCTGGGGGAGGGAATGGGTGGGGGGTGGATGTCATGTTTGCATGTTCTCTAAAGTTCATCTGCTGGAGAGCTCCATTTGCATAAACCTGCAATTTCTTATTTTAGAAAACCCAAAAAAATAAATTCCCATTCTACCCCTAGATGAATATTTTGGGATTTCTGCTTCAAGAGCAGATATTTTGGACGTGTTATAGAAACTCTGTTGAGTTTTGTAAAACCAGCTTTGAAAAAAAGTTATTTGTGAAATAATCTTCTTCTATCGTCCGCCCTCCTACTTCTCTATGTGATAATAAGACACACATATTTGGTATCCCCATGCACAGGAGAAGTGGCAGAAAGTGAAAGGAGATTATTTTTGTCCGTGGTCTATGCCGTGTGTGAAAAATGCTGGTATAAACTGACGTATTTGCTAAAAAATTGCTAATTTTATTTTGATCCATCTTATTCAAGAAACTTTCAGAAGAAAACTGGACAGTCTAAAAATATGATAAACCCCTTGAAGGAAACCTTGTGGGGTCTACTTGTGTGAATGAAGTCATTTATGGGGTGATTCTAATGTTTCAGCAGCATTAGGCCCCCCAGAAAACAGTATGCGGCTATAAAGTCAAGTGCAGAATTCCTGGACCAAAAAGCCTCCTTTTATGCCAAGCCCTGGCACATGCCCGCACAGTGAATAAGGCACACATATTTGGTATCCCCATGCACAGGAGAAGTGGCAGAATGTGAAAGGAGATTAATTTTGTCTGTGGTTCATTTTGTGTGGGAAAAAGCTATCATAAACTGACGCAATTGCTAAATTCTTGCATTTTTTTCCAATTTTGCCCACTTTAGAGAAAGAAATAAAAATGATATATACTGACAAATGCCACTAAAACAAAGCCCTATCTGTCCTTTAAGAAGAGTGTAAAATTCAAAGATGAACTTTATTCACCTGCAGAGTTATAGTCATCTAAAGAAGCGCAAAGCAAAATTGTCAAATTTGCTCTGGTCATTTAGCTGTAAAACAGCCTAGTCCTTAACCGGTTAAAGGTCTGTGTCCATACATACTGACAGTTTCCAATCATCGCTGACGAAATGCCTTCGTCCGGGGGTGGCGTCTCTCCAGTGGGACCCTCCATTTACATGCACAGCATTCAATCAGGCATGATAGGGGCGTTACTCATCCAGGCAATGTGTTAGCTCGTACTGGCGTCATGCGCCAGGTCTAAAGATGGCCGACGGCACACTCCTGGCCACGCGTCATCCAGGCGGGCGGGGGATCGACGACGTCTGACGTCGCGAAGCCCCGCCCACTGGGATATAGACGCACGAGCAACGAGATAGCCCAGTCACTCCCCCTGGCGTAAGCGCACAGCTGTACATGCCTGGATATATAGGTGGGTATGGATACAGATTAGCCTGACTGGACGATGTCGCAACAAAAGACATAGTATTGATTTATACATTGGATGAAGTACCAAACTGACAGTATGGCGATGGCGTTATGAACTATAATTCTATCATCGGTCATGGTTATATGTCAAGCACATCATTGAGAAATAAATGCATAAAAATAAATAGAGTGAAAATATATATATATTATGTATGATGGTGATATGAAATAAAGTGACCCGAAATTGGTAAAACATTATATGTTGTATGTTTTTATGTGTGATAAAAAAGTGAGTAGAACCTATGTATAAAATTGGTTATGTGAATTCATATAGTATAAGTGTACACAAAACTATGTATATACAAAAAAATATAACTATATATCATGAAAAATAAAAAATATATATATATTAAGTGACATGTATAGATATGCATATTTAGACATATAAATAAATATGCAAGTGCAAAAACGAATAAAAATATAAATAGAAGAGAAATGACATTAGTGAAGAAAAAAGTATACGTACATGGTACAGAAACATATTCCAAACATGACTGTGTGTGTGAATAAAAGGTGAAAAGCGTGTAACCAATGTGGAAACAAAGAATAATAGAAATATATACAACAGATGCATAAAATATACGCATGTATAAGCTATATATAATAAAAATGGTCATAAAATACATTTAGTGCATTTAATAAAATAAATGTATATTTCTATGCAATCATATAACCAAAATGGATCAATATGCATATTATTGTTATATGAGTCATTATTCGCTATATTAGCCACATGTCTTCATATAAATATTCCTACTTCCGAGGTCACCCAATAAAGTAGCGACACAACTATCTGTAGAGAAACTGAAAAATGGAGGGCAAATTAATAACAATACAAATTAAAATAAAATATATACAACGTACATTTATGTTATAAAGAGTGACCCACTGGAGGTCAATGGTCAGAGAAATGGAGCAAAATTCACATTTTCATTTAGTCCAAGTGGACGCAGAGTCCCCAGAGTCCAGATCCACTTTGATTCACACTGAGCCAGTTTTTTTTTATATATCACCTTTACGAATATTTGGTTCGATGCAATCAATGCCCCTAACTTTCAATTTCGTCGGGTCACATGCATGGTGTGTCTTAAAGTGTGTCTACAGCTTTTAAAGTTTCTAATGTTTCAATGGCCCCCGCTCCCATGATGTCTCTTACATGTTCTCTAACCCGGATCTTAAATTCTCTGGATGTGAGACCAATATATATTTTGGGGTATGGGCATGTAGCATAGTAAACTACTGCTTTTGTTGAACACGAAATTGAATGCGTAATGGTAAAGGTTTTCTTACCTGCTGAATAAGAAAAAGAGGTCGCCCTCTCAATGTTGGGGCACGCAACACAACTTCCACATGCTCTACAGCCCCATTTTGGGTACCAAATGGGAACTTCAAGTCATTACGTTGATAGTAGCTCTTGACAAGATAGTCTTTGAGGTTTTGTGATCGTCTCGCAGAGATACTTGGGTACTTGGTGATATCTTTTTCTATTGTGGGGTCTGTGAGTAAAATGGGCCAAAATTGTTTAATTATTCCCTTCATTTGAAACCAGCGTGATTGGTAGTTTGTTGTAAATCTTACCTGTACTTCAGACTGGCTTTTCGGTTTAGGGAATAAAAGATTCTCTCTCGGAGTACTTTTGGCACGATAGTACGCTTTTTTGATCGATCTTTTGCTATATCCGCGGGCCAGAAAACGATTAGTGAGGTCATAGGCTTGTTTTTCAAAGACCTCTATAGAGAAACAAATCCTTCTGATCCTGAAGAATTGGCCTGTTGGTACTGCCCATATAGTCTGTTTGGGGTGAGAAGAAGAAGCATGAAGAAAAGAGTTTACCGCAGTGGTTTTACGGAATACATCAGTTTGGAGGAAACCATTAGAGTCCCGTAATAGTTTAATGTCCAAAAATTCTGCTTGATGTTTATTAGAATGATAGGTTAACTTGATATTGAAGTCATTTTTGTTCAAGTCATGTATAAAAGTGGCAAGTGATGCCGGCGTATCTTTCCAGATGAGCAGGATGTCATCAATGTATCGGGACAAAAAAATATGACCTGGTCCATTGAGACACCCTGCCCACCCTGGAAAAGATCCCTCTCCCACAGCCCGAGGAACAAATTGGCATATGAGGGTGCACAGGCCGCCCCCATTGCCGTTCCCTGGAGCTGTAGGTAGAAAGACCAGTTAAAAATGAAAAAGTTGTGAATAAGGGCGAATTCAAGTAAGGTAAGTATAAACTTAGAGAAATTAGTTTCCATGTTTCCTGTGTTGAGAAAGAATTCAGCTGCTTTGAGTCCGTCAGCATGACGTATACTGGTGTATAGCGACTCAACGTCGCAAGTGACTGACAACATATCATCCTCTATATTGATTCCGTCAACCCTTTGCAGAAGATCTGCTGTGTCTCGTACGTATGATGGTAAGCACTCGACAAATCCCTTTAAATTATAGTCAATAAAGTTACAGTTTTTTTCTGTCATATTACCCCTACCTGATATGATGGGCCTTCCTGGAGGAATCTTAGAGTCTTTATGGACTTTAGGTAGTAAGTAGAGGGTTTGGATTGTCGGTTCAACTGGTGTAAGTGCTTTGTAAAGCTCCTTTGTGATGGTGTTGTCAAATAGGGCTTTATTCAATATTTTTAGAGTAAATACAGATAGACCTACAAAATTATTATAATCCCCAGACCTCCCTAAACAAAAACAGACCCCTAAATAATTACAGACCCCAGATCAGACCCCTAAAGAAATGCAGACCCCAGACCAGACCCCTAAATAAATACAGACCCCAGACCAGACCGCTAAATAAATGCAGACCCCAGACCAGACCCCTAAATAAATGCAGACCCCAGACCAGACCCCTAAATAAATACAGACCAAAGACTAGACCCCTAAATGAATACAGACCCCAGACCAGACCCCTAAATAAATACAGACCCCAGACTACACCCCTATATAAATACTGACCCAAGAATATGCCCCTAAATCAATGCAGACCGCAGAACAGACCCCTAAACAAATACAGACCCCAGACTGGACCCCTAAATAAATGCAGACCCCTGACTAGACCTCTAAATAAATGCAGACCCCAGACTAGACCCCTAAATAAATACAGACCCCAGACCAGACTCCTAAATAAATACAGACCCCAGACTAGACCCCTAAATAAATGCAGACCCCAGACTAGACACCTAAATCAATGGAGACCCCAGACCAGACACCTAAATCAATGTAGACCACAGACCAGACCACTAAATAATTACAGACCCCAGACCATATCCCTAAATGAATTCAGACTACAGACCTAACCCCTAAATAAATACAGACCCCAGACTAGACCTCTAAATAAATGCAGACCCCTAAATAAATACAGACCCCAGACCCCTAACAAAATACAGACCCCAGACCAGACCCCTAAATAAATACAGACCCCAGACTAGACCCCTTAATAAATACAGACCCCTAAATATAAACCCAGATTCTATATTTGTTTGGAGTCTTACTGGTGTTTCCGTTTATAATGTGGGGGTACATGTAAGCGGGGCGGAGTATATAAGGGGCATAGTCAGGGGGTATAATAATGGGGTAAAAAAAATAATAAATAATCCATAGATGTGTGTTACGCTGTGACACAATCCTTTCTGCACAGGCCGGTGTCGCACTGATAAATGGCGTCCTTTCTTATCCCCCGTTTGGTCCACACTCCGCACCTTTGCAGTTTGGGGAGTTTTGCTGTGAAGTGTTGTCCTGGTATAATACGGGCACCCTCGCTTCCAGCAGATATGTTTGGGCTCTCCCCTTCCTGGTTCCCTAATTTTAGAACCTTAATAATTCGCCACTTGAAACAGAAGAAATGTTCCCCTCGGGCACAACTGCATATTTTTTTATTTCCTGGCTTATTGGAGTCATAACTAATTTTATTTTTCATAGACGTAGTGGTATGAGGGCTGGTTTGTTGCGGGACGAGCTGTAGCGATTATTGGTACCATTTTGGGGTACATGCGACTTTTTGATCACCTTTTATCCTATTTTTTGGGAGGCCAGGTAAACAAAAAAACGCAATTCTGGCACAGATTTTTTAGTTTTTTTCATACAGTGTTCACCACGCGTTATAAACTACATGTTACCTTTATTCTGCGGGTCAGTACGATTCCGGCAATACCTAATTTATAGAACTTTTTTATGTTTTACAACTTTTTGCACAATAAAATTACTTTTGTAAAAAGAATGTATTTTTTCTGTCGCCAAGTTGTGAGAACCATAACGTTTTAATATTTTTGTCGCCGGAGCTGTACGAGGGCTTGTTTTTTGCGGGACGAGCTATAGTTTTTATAGGTACTATTTTTGGATACGGGCGAATTTTTGATCACTTTTTTATTCCAATATTTGTAGGGCAAAGTGACCAAAAAACAGAAACTCTGGTATAGTTTTTTACGGGTTTTTTTTTACGCTGTTCACCGCGTGCAATAAATAATATAATATTTTGATACCTCAGGTCGTTAGGGTCGCGGCGATGCCAAATACATATGGTTTATTATTTTTTTTCAATAATAAAGGACTTGATAAGAGAAAAAGGGCAATTGTGTTTTATTTTATTACTTGAAACTTTTATTGTTTTCAAACTTTTATTTTTTTCACTTTCTTTTACACTTTTTCATACTTTCTTTTACACTTTTTTTCAAGTCTCACTAGGGGACTTGAAGTTCCAACTGTCTGATGTTTTTTTTCTAATACATTGAACTACCTACGTAGTGCAATGTATTAGATCTGTCAGTTATTCACTGACAGCAAGCCAATTAGGCTTCCCCTTCTGGCGGGGCCTAATCGGCTTCCGTAATTGCAGAGCAGGAGGCCACTGTGTCTCCTGTTGCCATAGCAGCAGTCGCCAGTCCTGATTGCCTGTCAGAGCTGGTGATCTGCTAGTAACCACTACGATGCAGCAATCGCTTTCGATTGCTGCATCGAAGGGGTTAATGGCAGGGATCGGAGCTAGCTCCGGTTCCTGCCATTACAGGTGGATGTCCGCTGTAACATACAGCTGACTTCCACCACTGATGACGACGGATCAGCTCCTGAGCCGGCGCCATCTTGCCGGTGGCTACGGAAGCCAATCAGGCTCCGACGCCGGGCGGATCTTGACCGGCTTCCGTGCTAGGCAGACCGTAAGGCCAGTATTAGGCCTCCGGATGCCATTGCAGCCACCGGAACCCCGGCAATTTCATTGCTGGGGTTCCGATGAGCTGCAAACACCTTAAGTGCAGCACTCGCGTTTGAGCGCTGCACTTAAGGGGTTAATGGCGGGGATCAAAGCTAATTTCAGTCCCCGCCATTACAGCCGGATGTCAGCTGTAAGATACAGCTGAGATCCGGTGATGATGGCACAGACTCAGATTCAGAGACGGTGCCAAACATTTGGCGTATGGATACGGCAATTTGCGGGAAGTCATAGCTTTCCATGGCGTACCCATACGGCAAATGTCGGGAAGGGGTTAATGTAAGGATGTGTACACTTAATTGTGCAGCAACGCTTGTTGTCTCCATTCTATGTCAGTGTGGGAAGTAGATGTCCGGCCTTATGATTTTGTGATATGTGATAGACCCAGAATCCCAATCACCAAACCAAAGAATGCAAAATAAAGACACAAAACATTATAATTGGGTGTTAAATGATCAAAACTTTTATTATATTATATGACCAAACCCAAAATGGCAAACCTCCGACTCACGAAGAGTCACCCTCCAGCACGCAGGAAAGGAAAAACCCCCTGTGGGGGAAACCTCTAGGGAAACCATGGCTGGAGGATTGCCCTTCCTCTGGGCTTAGAAGGTGCCAAAATATCATTTGTAGCAGAATTTGTACGTTTTCTCAGATTTTCAAGGAAAGACAATACAATGAACGAACAACATAAAACACATAAATCGGCTGATCTGGTTGGCTAGGCGGATGTCTCTCTACCTGGGCACTCATTAAAATAAATGGGCGATCCACGGATGAGACGGGTCCTCCAGATGCCTCCTTGTAGCACCTGTCTCTGCTCTGGCTAATAGAGGGGGATCTCCTGCTGGAATCCCCCCTCTATTACAGACAACCCGTATGAAGAGGATGGCATCACTGTGATGAAGAAGTGGTCTGGGGTGAAGGGTTTCCCTGCTAGAACCTCCAAATTACATCAGGTCGGTATTGGTGGGGAAGTCAAGCTCAAGGTCCTCAGTCCCATCCAATATGGCGCTGAATGTGGCAGTAAAACCTTCTAATATGGAATCTTCTTTATGTCATAAACATTTGTATTTATGACATCAGCACCTTCATCATCATTACTACAGGAATTTATTACCACTGCACAACTCATACATTGTGACGTCACCCACAGTGGTCTGAAGTGTTAACCCTTTAATGACTGGCAGTGTACTTACCACAGAGGCCATAAAGCTGAATAGAACATATCAGCGTCCATAAAGGAAAAGGGATAATGCAGGGAGCATCTCCGCACAAGAACTATCCATGACAAAGGGTTGTCCAGGATAAGATAACTTGTCTGCTTTCTCCAAAAACCAGCACCACACCTGTCCATAGGTTGTGTGTGGTACTACAGCTCATTACCATTCACTTCAATGGAGCAAACCTGCAATACCAGATACAACCTGTGGATAGGTGTGGTGCTGTTTTTGGAAGAAAGCAGACATATTTTTCTAATCGTGCACAGCTCCTGTTAGAAATAGTTCAAAAAAAGTGGGGGGAGAAGGAGAAGAAGGGGAGAGGGAAAGAAGAAATTAAAAAAAGGGAAAAAGGGGAACTCTGAGGTAAAAGAAATCAAACTAGACTGAAAGGAGTCTGCTGGAGGTGCCAGATGGAAAGACAGATTTCTGCCATGGGGACCAGATTAGTTGAAATGTATCTTGAAGGGGGGCTTCAGAGAGTGGGTTTTAACCCCTTCCCGCCCTATGAAGTGCTGTTGCATTGAAAAACTATGCAGTTCATCTTCGAATGCAGCGTCACAAAAACAAATTATTTTGTAAAAAATAAAACTATATAAATTTGGTATCGCCATAATCGTAGTGACCCGCAGAATCAAGTTATCATGCAATTCATGCCGCCCGATGAACACTGTAAAATCAAAACAGAAATGGCGGAATTACAGGTTTTTTTTCAATTCACCCCACAAAATGTAGGTTTTTAAAAAAAAAAAATTAATACATTATATGGTACATTAGTCCGCAGGGTAAATTCCACATAAACAGCGCCATTCATCGGTTAACTGTTTAAATGATACCAGCTCAAGTGACCTTTATCGAGAAACACCATAAGAAATGTTTTCACAATTAACCTTCTAATTGGGCCTAGCATGTGTGGTACTGTCTGCTAAGCCGTTGTATCTAAGCATATTATATGTGATACTGTCTGCTGAGCCGCTGTCTCCTATCAAGTAGCAGAGCTATCAGGTGTCATAGTGTAATGAAACGGGGTAGGGAGACAGACAGGTGAGCCCTAATCTACCCGAAACTCAGTCCCTGCCTACTTGCACGGCCCGTCCTAAGTGACGGCGTACAACTGGGCGATGGTCGATACGCTCAATAAGTGCAAGACAGACAACACAAGACAAGGGCACACAGAAGATAAAGGGGGAGGTAGGGGCAGTTGCCCACGGCAACACCGTGCGCAACAGGCAGTGGTGAACGAGCCGAGACAAACCAGGAGAGTACGAAGTAGCAAATCAGAGCAGGAGAATAGTCAGTCAAGCCAGGGTCAATAAGTAACAGCGGTCAATAAGGTAAGTAGCAAGAATCGCAGAGCCAGGAAACCAGACAATCACAGGCAAGGAACATGCTGCAAGTGAGGGTAAAAATAGACCAAGGGCAGGAGCTAGAACCGTCAGGCCAGGCTTTGATAGGTTCTCCCTCTCCTCAGCCTGCCAGCCTGAGTGGTAACAGATCGCGTCACTCGAGCAGACCTTGGAGCTGATGAAGGCTGATTAACCCCGGGCGTCGACACAGAACCTGTGTCTGGCAAACCCTTTACAGTACCCCCCTTTTTATGAGGGGCCACTGGACCCTTCCTAGGTGGGCCTGGCTTGTTGGGGAACCGAAATTGGAACTTGCTGAGCAATATACCGGCGTGAACATCCCGGGCGGGTACCCAAGTCCTCTCCTCAGCCCCGTATCCTCTCCAATGGACCAGGTACTGGAGGGAGCCTTGGACCATCCTGCTGTCCACAATCTTGGCTACCTCGAATTCTACCCCATCCGGAGTGAGAACAGGAACCGGAGGTTTCCTCGATGTAGCCAAGGACGGGGAGCAGCTTTTCAAGAGGGAGGCAAGGAAAACGTTGTGTATCTGAAAAGACGGGGGTAACTCCAGCCGGAAGGTGACAGGGTTGAGGACCTCAATAATTTTGTATGGCCCTATATACCAGGGAGCAAACTTCTTGGACGGAACTTTAAGGCGCAAATTTTTAGAAGACAGCCACACCAGATCCCCGACCACAAGCAGAGGGTTAGTTGAACGTCTTTTATCTGCCTGAGTCTTTTTGATGATCTGGGACGCCTCAAGGTTCTTCTGAACCTAGGCCCAGACTGTGCACAGTTCCCGATGAACGACATCTACCTCGGTATTGTTGGAACCACCAGGTGAAACGGAGGAGAACCGTGGATTAAGCCCAAAATTACAGAAGAAGGGGGAAACCCCCGACGAGCTACTGACCCGGTTATTAAGGGAAAATTCGGCGAGGGGAATGAAGGAGACCCAATAATCTTGAAAGTTTGAGATAAAACAACTTTAGTATAGTTCCACAGACTGATTAGTCCTCTCAGTTTGGCCATTAGTTTCAGGATGGAAGGCCGAGGAAAAGGACAGATCAATCTCCAGCTTCTTACAGAAAGCTCTCCAAAACAATGAAACAAATTGTACCCCTCTGTCAGAAACAATATTGACCGGAACCCCATGACGCAGGATGTGTTTGACAAACAAGGTAGCTAACGTCTTGGCATTGGGTAGTTTCTTGAGGGGTGCAAAGTGGCACATCTTACTGAAGCGGTCTCCTACAACCCACACCACCGACGTGCCTTGGGACGGAGGCAGATCGGTGATAAAATCCATGGAGATATGGGTCCAAGTCTCTGGGGAATGGGCAAAGAACTTAGTAAACCCGCAGGTCGGGACCTGGGAGTCTTGGACCTAGTACAAATTTCACAAGCGGCGACGTAGGCCTTAACGTCTTTAAGCAACCCAGGCCACCAATAGGTTCTAGAAATGAGGTGCTTGGTACCCAGGATGCCTGGATGGCCAGATAGTGCGGAGTCGTGGTTCTCCCTGAGCAACCTTAGCCGGAATTGCAGGGGAACAAATAGCTTGTTCTCAGGAAGGTTCTCGGGAGCAGAAGCTTGATCAGCCGCAATTTCGGAGACTAAGTCTGAATCCACAGAGGATATGATTATACCTGGGGGCAAAATACAAGCGGAATCCTCCTCAAGAGAGGGGCTGGCCATGAAACTACGCGACAGAGCATCAGCTTTAACATTTTTTGTCTAACTCCAAGGACTTCCCAGCTACAGCGAACAGGCCTTGACCCCCTCAAGCCTGAGAGTCCCGCCACAACAAAATAGCCCTCCCAATGCCATCCTGCAAGCCCAAGCACCACAAATCCATTCCCACATCCATTCCCACATCATTCAGGTGAACACCATCTGCACTCCAATACGCTCCAACTCCAGCTTCCAAGTCCCAGTGCACATATGCCGCCATTCCGCGCAACAAATGCAGACACCGCCCTGTTAACTTTTATCCAGGCTTTGTTGATCCGCTCCACCGACCGTGCCAAACGCCAGGATTTTCTAGGCACAATATCCGACCACACCGTCATCAAGTTCGGGTACAACGACCACAGATGCAACAGATCGTGTTTTATGTCCCGAACCAACTCACGGAACGGGCGGGCCCAAGATCGTTGCGCACAAGAAATCATCTAAATAATGAATGATCGAATCCACCCCCGCCACAGATTTGACCACCCATTCCAAAAATGAGCTAAACACCTCAAAGTACGCACAAGAAATGGAACAACCCAAGGGGAGACACTGATCCACATAAAAACCGCCCCCCCCCCAAAAAACACCCCAGTAAACGCTGACTATCCGCATGCACCGGCAACAGCCGAAAAGCCGCCTCGACATCCGTCTTGAACATTAACGCCCCCTACCATGGAAACGCACCCACTGCACCGCCGCGTCGAATGACATATACAAGACCGAGCAAAGATCCCGATCTATCCCGTCATTAACCGACAAGCCCTTAGGATAAGACAAATAGTGAATCAAACGGTATTTGTTCGCCTCCTTCTTCGGGACAACCCCCAGCGGGGAGACGACCAAACCCGGGATGGGGAGAGAACTCAAGGGCCCCGCCATGCGCCCCAAATCCACCTCTTTTGCCAATTTCTCCCTAACCACGTCAGGATGCTGGTAAGCTGACTTCAGATTTTTTATGGAAAAGGGGACCCTGTGAGGAGGGGAGGGGATACAAAAACCCACATTAAAACCATCAAACCACAACTGCGCACTGGCCCTGTCCGGATAACTATTTAGAAACCTGACTATCCTTTCCAGCTTCACTGGCGTTACCCCCATGACTGGCGTTAAAACCCCCACCCCCACCTCATTTTCCCTTGTGCAAGCATTTGGATGCCCCGTGGGACGCCCCATTGCATTGAGCACAAAGGTGCTTGAACTTGCAACCTGCACCGAATTTACACTGCCCCTCATTGTATTGCCAGCACAGCTCGAGCTTTGCGTTGCCCCCTGAGCTGGATTGACCAGATTGGCCTGCTGCCCCCCCCCCCCCGCTCCCGGGAAAGGATTGGCCCGTAACCAGAGGGCAATATCCTCGTGGTCCCACCTAATATTGGGCCGAACCGCCTTCCGTTGTCTAAACTGCTTGTCATAACGTAGCCAAGCTACCCCCCCATATACCCTATGTGCTTCCCCGATGGCATCCATATAGCAAAACAGGGGGGAGCAATATTCCGGAGCCTTTTCACCAATAACACTGGCCAAAATGGCGAACTCTTGCAACCAGTTAACAAATGTCTTAGGGATAAGGAGGTAACAACGCTTTTCCTCCTCCTCCTTCTTACTCTCATCTCGCTTCCCCTTCTCCAGATTAAATTTTTCCAGGGGCAACAATGAAAAAATTTCCACGTACTCGTCCTTCCAAATTTTTTCCCAAACTTCCTGCTTCAAGTGTGCCCCCAAAGGTCCTTCAAAACACACATAAACCTCCACCCTGGCTTTATCGTCCAACCGAACACCATCAACCGCCGCCGCCGAGTCGGTCTGAACAGACACCGCCACCGATTCCGTATTTGCTCCTACACTCGCAGCGACCGCCGCCGGGGCATTAAACCCTACCCTACCAGCCCCCACCCATGCCGCCACAGGAGACCGCGAAGGGGGCTCGGTGACCCCCGTCCCGTCGAGCCGGCCTAACAATTCCTTGACGCAACCAACCAACTCTCGCAGACTTTCCCCCCCACCCCCAACATTCCCAAACCCAGACCCCACATCACATAACCGCTCCTCAACCGCGGAACCCTCCCCCGAAACAGGAGACATAAGTATAGCAGGAAAAGGTAAAGATGGTGAAAACGACTCACCGAGCTGCACAGGTGCTGTGGACCCATCAGCTGGACCGTCCTGTCCACGAAGCTCCCCATCCTCAAGGTCTTCGGCAGATCTGGTCCCAGTTCCATGGCAGAACGCACAGGCGTGCTCAACGGCCGGAACCGAGGTGGGTGAGGGGCGGGCTCCCAAGCTCTCTCTCTGGTAGTCGACCGACACCAGAGGGCCGGCAGCTCGCTGCCCGGAAGTCACCCTCGAAACAGACGACCTAGGCCTGCGGCCCAATGCAGGTCCCTTGCTTCCACCGGATCGCCGTGGGGCTCCACACCCAGCCGGCACATCACCAGGGGCAGCCGTCCGAACCATGGAACCCGGCGTAGAACTGGCGAGTGGAGGGGTGATCGGAAGTAGAGGCTGCACCCACCCCACTTCCGCTGGACTCCACTGCGAAGTGGGATTCCTTCCGACCCTGGCACCGGCTGCAGTATCTGTGCTGCCAGACGCCCCAGCCGGAGGTTCCCTCACAGGGCTCCCTCTGTGGCGCCGAGTTCGACAAGCCACATCGAGGCTCAGCCTTTCTGGAGGACGCGAGCGCCGGACCCGGCGCGAGGGAGAGACAGCCGAAGGTACCGGAGCGTTGGCCACCGCTGCAGCTTGTTCCTCCAACCAGGCGGGGCCGAATGCAGCAGCCGCCGCCCGCATCTGCTCAATGAAGTGCTGCGCTGAAATGAGGTAAGGTGGCCGCCGGATGGGAGATGCGTGGATGGATGTCTTACTCCGTGCGCTGCTCCCGACCAAAAGACCGGGAAGTCAGCGCACTTCCGGCTAACCCTCACCGGATCCCCTCCCTCTCCTAGACCATCCCCCTCCACTAACTCTCCCCTTTGGCTGTGACACGATCCTCCCTCCTATCCCCGTCATGTCTGGCCTACCCTCCATTGTGGCAGAGACCGTCCGGCCTGTGCTTTCTATGGTTTTGTGCTTGGGATTTTGGGTCTATCACATATCACAAAATCATAAGGCCGGACATCTACTTCCCACACTGACATAGAATGGAGACAACAAGCGTTGCTGCACACATCGATTACATTAAGATATTGTATTACGGTCTGTAGCCTTTGGGGGAATATATTAACCTTTCTACAACAGTTTACTAGCGTAGAAAATCCACAAAATGCGCAAATGTCAAAATTTTTGGGGGCAACAAATGGGCAGGGCTTAGCAGAAATGGCCAACAATTTTACTATAATTTACGCCAGTAACTGATGTAAATTATAGCAGAAATCTATATGTATAGTGCGGCCCAGATTTATCTCTGGGGGGCGTAACAAGGCAAAGGTCCGTGCCAGACCCATACCTCCCCACCAATCAGACTGTATGCCCCCCCAATCAGACAATAAAATACATTTTAAAAATGTACTTACCTCACCACTCCGTTTCTCCCTCCCGGATTCCCTCAGACTCTTACAGCAGGCCGCAGCATGTAGAAAGTACTGATGACAGGCCGCGTTGCAGCTAAAAGATGCGACACATTTATTAAGAGTAGTTCGCCTGTTAATAAATGTGTTGCATCTTACTCCAGCAAACTGTTTAATAGGACTGGTGTATGAAACGCCAGTATTAAAGGGAATGTGTCGCTAGAATTGTTTTTAGGGGACTGAGTGGCACTGAGTGGCGGGTAGATTAGGGCTCACCTGTCTGTCTCCCTACCCCGTCATTACATAATCACAGGCCCATATACCTTTTCTAAACTGGTCCCTGACACAACTATGGACCCTCTTGAGACCCTGGCTCAGCAAATGCAGGGCCTCTCCCTACAGGTCCAAGCCCTGGCTCAGAGGGGCAACCAGCGTGATGCTACCCTGGTAGTGCCCTACCTCACTTTTTTCTCCTTTCGGGAGAGTTGTAGGCTCTATTTCCGTCTAAGGCCCCACTCCTCAGGTTCTGAGAGCCAGCAAGTGGGTATAATTATGTCCCGGCTCCAGGACGGGCCCCAAGAATGGGCCTTCTCCTTGGCTCCTGACGCCCCTGAACTTTCCTCTGTTGATCTTTTTTTTTCTGCTCTCGGGCTCATCTATGACGAGACTGACAAGACTGCTTTTGCCGAGAGTCAGCTGGTGACCTTACGTCAGGGTAAGACACCCATTGAGGAGTACTGTTCTGACTTTAGAAAGTGGTGTGTAGCTTCTCGGTGGAATGACCCTGCCTTGAGGTGCCAGTTTAGATTGGGTCTGTCGAACGCCCTCAAAGACCTGTTAGTTAGCTATCCCTCTTCTGACTCCCTAGATCAGGTTATGGCTTTAGCGGTATGTCTTGACCGACGTCTCAGGGAACGACGACTTGAACGTTTTTGTGCTTTCTCCTCTGCCTCCCCCATGATGGCTCCCGAGGTTCCGTTGCTTCGTTCTTCCACGGAAAACTCGGATGAACCAATGCAACTCGGGGCCTCCGTGTCTCCCCAACAACGTAGAGAGCTCCGCAGGAAGAATGGTCTCTGCTTCTACTGTAGGGATGACAAGCATCAAGTGAACAACTGTCCTAGGCGTAAGAATAAGCAGCCGGAAGAACTTCCGCGCCTAAGTGACCATCGGGGAGGTCACTTGGGCGCACAGGTATTTCCCGTAAATATGAAACCTTAAAAGATCTTGCTTCCCTTTCAGGTCTCTTTTGAGGGTAGGTCTGCTACCGGCAGTGCCATCGTGGATTTAGCGTCTTCTGATATTATGTCTGTGGAATTTGCTATGTTTCTAGCTATGCCATTGATTGATTTGCCTAAACCTGTCCCGGTAGTGGGTATCGACTCCACTATAACCAGCCCGATACAACACAGCAGCAGCAGCCATGCATTACAAGGGTGGGAAGGTCCACTGTTTTTGGCCCTTCCCAGCCTCATAATACCAGCCTACGGCCGCCCCAGTGCCCGACCATCACAACAGATGGTCGGGTACTGGATTGTACCAAGCTCTTCCCGGCACCCCTGTAATAACGGGTGTTTTTACGGTCGTGTGCATGAGGCCCCGTAATGACGGGTGGCTACATGTGTGCACCCGTCATTACGGCAGCGTTGCTAGGCGACGTCAGTAAATAGTCACTCTTCAGGGTGCTGAAAGAGTTAACTGATCGGCAGTAACTGTTTCAGCACCCTGGACAGTGACTACCGATCACAGTACCTGTTCATACTTACCGGGAACTCCCTGCTTCCTCCAGTCCGGTCTCCTGGCCGTTGCCTTGGTGACGCGTCCCTCTCGACATCCGGCCCGACATTCCTTGATGACGATGCAGCCCATGTGAGCGCTGCAGCCAATCACAGGCTGCAGAGGCCTCTGCAGCCAATCACAGGCTGAAGAGGCCTCTGCAGCCAATCATAGGCTGCCGCGTCAGAAAAGAAGGTCGGACTGGAGGAAGAAGAGGGACTCGTCACCAAGACAACGACCGGGTACGTATGAAATGCTTTTTATTTTATTTTTAATCAGCAGCCTCTTTTCTCTATCAGTGATTGATAGAGATAAGTGGCTGCCGATTTGTATAATATTTTTGACCGGGTTCGGTCAAAACGCATTCGCTGCGAACCGAACTTTTCCGGAAGTTCGGACCGAAACCGAGTTCGGTTGTCCCGGTTCGCTCATCTCTACAAATTTATATAGTTTTATTTTTTACAAAATAATTTGTTTTTGTGACGCTGCATTCGAAGATGAACTGCATAGTTTTTCAATGCAACAGCACTTCATAGGGCGGGAAGGGGTTAAAACCCACTCTCTGAAGCCCCCCTTCAAGATACATTTCAACTAATCTGGTCCCCATGGCAGAAATCTGTCTTTCCATCTGGCACCTCCGGCAGACTCCTTTCAGTCTAGTTTGGTTTCTTTTACCTCAGAGTTCCTCTTTTTCCCTTTTTTTAATTTCTTCTTTCCCTCTCCCCTTCTTCTCCTTCTCCCCCCACTTTTTTTGAACTATTTCTAACAGGAGCTGTGCAGGATTAGAAAAATATGTCTGCTTTCTTCCAAATACAGCACCACACCTATCCACAGGTTGTATCTGGTATTGCAGGTTAGCTCCATTGAAGTGAATGGTAATGAGCTGTAGTACCACACACAACCTATGGACAGGTGTGGTGCTGGTTTTTGGAGAAAGCAGACAAGTTCTCTCATCCTGGACAACCCTTTGTCATGGATAGTTCTTGTGCGGAGATGCTCCCTGCATTATCCCTTTTCCTTTATGGCCGCTGATATGTTCTATTCAGCTTTATGGCCTCTGTGGTAAGTACACTGCCAGTCAGTAAAGGGTTAACACTTCAGACCACTGTGGGTGACGTCACAATGTATGAGTTGTGCAGTGGTAATAAACTCCTGTAGTAATGATGATGAAGGTGCTGATGTCATAAATACAAATGTTTATGACATAAAGAAGATTCCATATTAGAAGGTTTTACTGCCACATTCAGCGCCATATTGGATGGGACTGAGGACCTTGAGCTTGACTTCCCCACCAATACCGACCTGATGTAATTTGGAGGTTCTAGCAGGGAAACCCTTCACCCCAGACCACTTCTTCATCACAGTGATGCCATCCTCTTCATACGGGTTGTCTGTAATAGAGGGGGGTTTCCAGCAGGAGATCCCCCTCTATTAGCCGGAGCGGAGACAGGTGCTACAAGGAGGCATCTGGAGGACCCGTCTCATCCGTGGATCGCCCATTCATTTTAATGGGTGCCCAGGAAGAGAGACATCCGCCTAGCCAACCAGATCAGCCGATTTATGTGTTTTATGTCGTTCGTTCATTGTATTGTCTTTCCTTGAAAATCTGAGAAAACGTACAAATTCTGTTACAAATGATATTTTGGCCCCTTCTAAGCCCAGAGGAAGGGCAATCCTCCAGCCATGGTTTCCCTAGAGGTTTCCCCCACAGGGGGTTTTTCCTTTCCTGCGTGCTGGAGGGTGACTCTTCGTGAGTCGGAGGTTTGCCATTTTGGGTTTGGTCATATAATATAATAAAAGTTTTGACCATTTAACACCCAATTAGAATGTTTTGTGTCTTTATTTTGCATTCTTTGGTTTGGTGATTGGGATTCTGGGTCTATCACATATCACAAAATCATAAGGCTGGACATCTACTTCCCACACTGACATAGAATGGAGACAACAAGCGTTGCTGCACAATTAAGTGTACACATCCTTACATTAACCCCTTCCCGACATTTGCCGTATGGGTACGCCATGGAAAGCTATGACTTCCCGCAAATTGCCGTATCCAAACGCCAAATGTTTGGCACCGGCTCAAAAGCTGAGTCGGTGCCATCATCGCCGGATCTCAGCTGTATCTTACAGCTGACATCCGGCTGTAATGGCAGGGACTGAAATTAGCTTTGATCCCCGCCAGATCTAATACATTGCACTACGTAGGTAGTGAAATGTATTAGAAAAAAATCATCAGACAGTTGGAACTTCAAGTCCCCTAGTGGAACTTGGAAAAAGTGTAAAAAAAAGTATAAAAAAGGTGTAAAAAAAAAGTAAAAAAAATAACAGTTTGATAACAATAATATTTTCTGCGTCCTATTAATTTCAATTGGAGCTCAGAGGTGGAAACCACTTGTAGAACATCAGCCCCCCACTCACAGTGAAATAACCATCAGTGGTATCCGCCCTGGAAACCACAGGGAATTCCACCTGAAAAACCGCACCAAATTTTAGTGCAGTTTTTCGGGCGGTATATCTCCTGCGGAAAGACCGCAGAAATCATTTTAAAAAAGCTTATACTTACCATAGTCATAGCGACGCGTATTCTGTTCTGAGCGCAGCCTGGCCTCCTGTGATGATGCTGTAGTACATGTGACCGCTGCAGCCTTTGATTGGCTGCAGCAGTCACATGGGATGGTATCATCATCCCCTGAGGCCAGACTGCGCTCAGTACAGAATATGCGTCGCTATGACTATGGCCGGGAGTAAGTATAAGCTTTTGTTTTTTCTCATTATACAATCAGGGCCGGGTCTAGGTTTATGTGAGCTATTTGGTGACACAGACTTAGTAGACCCCTTTGCGGGGGAACTCACGGGGGCAGTAAAATGGTAGAAAACGTCACTTTGTGCCTCCATATAGACGTTAGGACCTACTTATGCCCCCACATAGAAGTTAGGCCCCCAGTTTGTACCCCAAAAAAATTTGTGCCCTCTGTAGATAGTGGTAGTGCCACACAGCCCCCCTCCCTGGTTGTGCCACACAGCCCCCCTCCCTGGTTGTGCCACACAGCCCCCCTCCCTGGTTGTGCCACACAGCCCACCTCCCTGGTTGTGCCACACAGCCCCCTCCCTGGTAGTGCCACACAGCCCCCTCCTCCCTGGTAGTGCCACACAGCCCCCTCCCTGGTAGTGCCACACAGCCCCCCTCCCTGGTTGTGCCACACAACCCCCTCCTCCATGGTAGTGCCACACAACCCCCTCCCTGGTAGTGCCACACAGCGCCCTCCTCCCTGGTAGTGGCACACAACCCCCTCCTCCCTGGTAGTGCCACACAGCCACCCTCCCTGGTGGTACCACACAGCCTCCCGCCCCCCCCCCCCGGTAGGTAGCGATTTTGGTTTCCCTCTAGGAGTGGAATTCCAGCCAGAGTATATGCAGAGCTAAAGAACCCGTTTAGTAACACTGCCTTCTCTTGATCCCCTGTGACCAACTCCCCATTACCACTATTTAGGGGTCCTACATGTTCAGACCTTGGCTTTTTTTCATTTACATACTTGAAGATTTTTTGCAGATTTGATTTACTATCATTGGCCACCTGCCTTTCATTTTGCATTTTTGCTGATTTTATTACCTTTTTACAGATTTTATTAAGCTCTTTATCATTCTAGGCCAAATGGGCAACTATCTTTTAATAGACACTTACCATCTCTCCTTGCTCACTGTTACTGTATAGGGTGTGATTTCTGACCCTGATCTTCCAGGACGACACCATCTCCATTAACCATAACTGGGTGAACGGGTGTAACGTGTCCTTCATGTGGAGCCTCCTGCAGGCCAATCTGAGCGCTGTACAGAGGGAGATCAGTGAGTGGCGGGAGACCATGGACGGCTGGGAGCATCACTGTCAGGTGACATTATTATATATCGTATACATTCTGAGCATGGCCAGTGGGGGCGGGGCCTGTCTCTGGCAGACTAATTGGGGGCGGGGTCTTTTCATTTGATGGAGGACCCAGTTGAGTCGAGGTCTATCCCTGGAGGGCCCAGTGGGGGAGAGACCTGTCCCCGGAGGTCCTAGTGGAGTGTCCCCGGAGGACCTAGCGAAAGACTGCAGCACCGAGCAGGCCGGCCTCCTGGGATTACATCTCATCCCTGGAGACCGCTGTAGCCTGGACTGGCAGAGCGGTGGTCACATGGGATGAAGTGTTCTCCAAGAAGGACGTCGTCATGCAGGCCAGCCTCCTGGGATGACGTTTCATCTATGTGATCGCCGCTACAGCCTGTGATTGGCTGAAGAGGATAATCGCTGGCAGTGGCGGATCCCCAAATGGGCGTTTCAGGCGGTCGGCCGGGGCCCAAGACTTGCAGGGGGCCCATGCACACAAGTGAAACAAAACTCTCCAGGGCTGCTGCTGCCGGCCGCATTCTAGAGATCATCGGTCCCACGTGCTGATGAAGAGGCGGGGGGAATGTGCAGGGGGAGTCAATTGCGGCCAGGGAACAGGGGCACAGCACATCAGCTGTAGAGAGCAGACTGTCAGAGATTGTGATGGGCAGGTGCTGGAGTCTCCCTGACAGTCTGCTCCTCTGTGCTGCTGTACATTGTCCCTCCTGTCTAAACCTCCAGCAGCTGCCTGATAACGGCAAAACTGAAACTAGAGGGTGTAGGACCTGTGGTGACATCACAGTCACATGATTAAGGTCCTGGAGGCTGCCAGAGACAAGCACCGCAGAGGAAGAGACTGTGGTAAGTAAGTGTGTGTGAGTGTGTTAATGTATGTCTATGTAGTGTGTGCTGTGTATATAGTGTCTATAATGTAAGTCTATATAGTGTGTGCTGTGTATATAGTGTCTATAATGTAAGTCTATGTAGTGTGTGCTGTGTATATAGTGTGTGCTGTGTATATAGTGTGTGCTGTGTATATAGTGTCTATAATGTAAGTCTATAGTGTGTGCTGTGTATATAGTGTCTATAATGTAAGTCTATGTAGTGTGTGCTGTGTATATAGTGTGTGCTGTGTATATAGTGTCTATAATGTAAGTCTATATAGTGTGTGCTGTGTATATAGTGTCTATAATGTAAGTCTATATAGTGTGTGCTGTGTATATAGTGTCTATAATGTAAGTCTATGTAGTGTGTGCTGTGTATATAGTGTCTATAATGTAAGTCTATGTAGTGTGTGCTGTGTATATAGTGTCTATAATGTAAGTCTATGTAGTGTGGGCTGTGTATATAGTGTCTATAATGTAAGTCTATGTAGTGTGTGCTGTGTATATAGTGTCTATAATGTAAGTCTATATAGTGTGTGCTGTGTATATAGTGTCTATAATGTAAGTCTATATAGTGTGTGCTGTGTATATAGTGTCTATAATGTAAGTCTATATAGTGTGTGCTGTGTATATAGTGTCTATAATGTAAGTCTATATAGTGTGTGCTGTGTATATAGTGTCTATAATGTAAGTCTATGTAGTGTGTGCTGTGTATATAGTGTCTATAATGTAAGTCTATGTAGTGTGTGCTGTGTATATAGTGTCTATAATGTAAGTCTATATAGTGTGTGCTGTGTATATAGTGTCTATAATGTAAGTCTATGTAGTGTGTGCTGTGTATATAGTGTCTATAATGTAAGTCTATGTAGTGTGTGCTGTGTATATAGTGTCTATAATGTAAGTCTATATAGTGTGTGCTGCGTATATAGTGTGTGCTGTGTATATAGTGTCTATAATGTAAGTCTATGTAGTGTGTGCTGTGTATATAGTGTCTATAATGTAAGTCTATGTAGTGTGTGCTGTGTATATAGTGTCTATAATGTAAGTCTATGTAGTGTGTGCTGGGTATATAGTGTGTGCTGTGTATATAGTGTCTATAATGTAAGTCTATGTAGTGTGTGCTGTGTATATAGTGTCTATAATGTAAGTCTATGTAGTGTGTGCTGTGTATATAGTGTGTGCTGTGTATATAGTGTATATAGTGTGTGCTGTGTATATAGTGTCTATAATGTAAGTCTATGTAGTGTGTGCTGTGTATATAGTGTCTATAATGTAAGTCTATATAGTGTGTGCTGTGTATATCGTGTGTGCTGTGTATATAGTGTCTATAATGTAAGTCTATGTAGTGTGTGCTGTGTATATAGTGTCTATAATGTAAGTCTATATAGTGTTTGCTGTGTATATAGTGTCTATAATGTAAGTATATATAGTGTGTGCTGTGTATATAGTGTCTATGATGTAAGTCTATGTAGTGTGTGCTGTGTATATAGTGTCTATAATGTAAGTCTATATAGTGTGTGCTGTGTATATAGTGTGTGCTGTGTATATAGTGTCTATAATGTAAGTCTATGTAGTGTGTGCTGTGTATATAGCGTCTATAATGTAAGTCTATGTAGTGTGTCCTGTGTATATAGTGTCTATAATGTAATTCTATATAGTGTGTGCTGTGTATATAGTGTCTATAATGTAAGTCTATGTAGTGTGTGCTGTGTATATAGTGTCTATAATGTAAGTCTATATAGTGTGTTCTGTGTATATAGTGTGTGCTGTGTATATAGTGCCTATAATGTAAGTCTATATAGTGTGTGCTGTGTATATAGTGTCTATAATGTAAGTCTATATAGTGTGTGCTGTGTATATAGTGTCTATAATGTAAGTCCATATAGTGTGTGCTGTGTCTATAGTGTCTATAATGTATGTCTATATAGTGTGTGCTGTGTATATAGTATCTATAATGTAAGTCTATATAGTGTGTGCTGTGTATATAGTGTGTGCTGTGTATATAGTGTCTATAATGTAAGTCTATATAGTGTGTGCTGTGTATATAGTGTGTGCTGTGTATATAGTGTCTATAATGTAAGTCTATATAGTGTGTGCTGTGTATATAGTGTCTATAATGTAAGTCTATGTAGTGTGTGCTGTGTATATAGTGTGTGCTGTGTATATAGTGTCTATAATGTAAGTCTATGTAGTGTGTGCTGTGTATATAGTGTGTGCTGTGTATATAGTGTCTATAATGTAAGTCTATGTAGTGTGTGCTGTGTATATAGTGTCTATAATGTAAGTCTATGTAGTGTGTGCTGTGTATATAGTGTGTGCTGTGTATATAGTGTATATAGTGTGTGCTGTGTATATAGTGTGTGCTGTGTATATAGTGTCTATAATGTAAGTCTATGTAGTGTGTGCTGTGTATATAGTGTCTATAATGTAAGTCTATATAGTGTGTGCTGTGTATATCGTGTGTGCTGTGTGTATATAGTGTCTATAATGTAAGTCTATGTAGTGTGTGCTGTGTATATAGTGTGTGCTGTGTATATAGTGTCTATAATGTAAGTATATATAGTGTGTGCTGTGTATATAGTGTCTATAATGTAAGTCTATGTAGTGTGTGCTGTGTATATAGTGTCTATAATGTAAGTCTATGTAGTGTGTGCTGTGTATATAGTGTCTATAATGTAAGTCTATGTAGTGTGTGCTGTGTATATAGTGTCTATAATGTAAGTCTATATAGTGTGTGCTGTGTATATAGTGTCTATAATGTAAGTCTATATAGTGTGTGCTGTGTATATAGTGTCTATGATGTAAGTCTATGTAGTGTGTGCTGTGTATATAGTGTCTATAATGTAAGTCTATATAGTGTGTGCTGTGTATATAGTGTGTGCTGTGTATATAGTGTCTATAATGTAAGTCTATGTAGTGTGTGCTGTGTATATAGTGTCTATAATGTAAGTCTATGTAGTGTGTCCTGTGTATATAGTGTCTATAATGTAATTCTATATAGTGTGTGCTGTGTATATAGTGTATATAATGTAAGTCTATGTAGTGTGTGCTGTGTATATAGTGTGTGCTGTGTATAGAGTGTATATAGTGTGTGCTGTGTATATAGTGTCTATAATGTAAGTCTATGTAGTGTGTGCTGTGTATATAGTGTCTATAATGTAAGTCTATATAGTGTGTGCTGTGTATATCGTGTGTGCTGTGTATATAGTGTCTATAATGTAAGTCTATGTAGTGTGTGCTGTGTATATAGTGTCTATAATGTAAGTATATATAGTGTGTGCTGTGTATATAGTGTCTATAATGTAAGTCTATGTAGTGTGTGCTGTGTATATAGTGTCTATAATGTAAGTCTATGTAGTGTGTGCTGTGTATATAGTGTCTATAATGTAAGTCTATATAGTGTTTGCTGTGTATATAGTGTCTATAATGTAAGTATATATAGTGTGTGCTGTGTATATAGTGTCTATGATGTAAGTCTATGTAGTGTGTGCTGTGTATATAGTGTCTATAATGTAAGTCTATATAGTGTGTGCTGTGTATATAGTGTGTGCTGTGTATATAGTGTCTATAATGTAAGTCTATGTAGTGTGTGCTGTGTATATAGCGTCTATAATGTAAGTCTATGTAGTGTGTCCTGTGTATATAGTGTCTATAATGTAATTCTATATAGTGTGTGCTGTGTATATAGTGTCTATAATGTAAGTCTATGTAGTGTGTGCTGTGTATATAGTGTGTGCTGTGTATATAGTGTCTATAATGTAAGTCTATGTAGTGTGTGCTGTGCATATAGTGTCTATAATGTAAGTCTATATAGTGTGTTCTGTGTATATAGTGTGTGCTGTGTATATAGTGCCTATAATGTAAGTCTATATAGTGTGTGCTGTGTATATAGTGTCTATAATGTAAGTCTATATAGTGTGTGCTTTGTATATAGTGTCTATAATGTAAGTCCATATAGTGTGTGCTGTGTCTATAGTGTCTATAATGTATGTCTATATAGTGTGTGCTGTGTATATAGTATCTATAATGTAAGTCTATATAGTGTGTGCTGTGTATATAGTGTGTGCTGTGTATATAGTGTCTATAATGTAAGTCTATATAGTGTGTGCTGTGTATATAGTGTGTGCTGTGTATATAGTGTCTATAATGTAAGTCTATATAGTGTGTGCTGTGTATATAGTGTCTATAATGTAAGTCTATGTAGTGTGTGCTGTGTATATAGTGTGTGCTGTGTATATAGTGTCTATAATGTAAGTCTATGTAGTGTGTGCTGTGTATATAGTGTGTGCTGTGTATATAGTGTCTATAATGTAAGTCTATGTAGTGTGTGCTGTGTATATAGTGTCTATAATGTAAGTCTATGTAGTGTGTGCTGTGTATATAGTGTGTGCTGTGTATATAGTGTATATAGTGTGTGCTGTGTATATAGTGTGTGCTGTGTATATAGTGTCTATAATGTAAGTCTATGTAGTGTGTGCTGTGTATATAGTGTCTATAATGTAAGTCTATATAGTGTGTGCTGTGTATATCGTGTGTGCTGTGTATATAGTGTCTATAATGTAAGTCTATGTAGTGTGTGCTGTGTATATAGTGTGTGCTGTGTATATAGTGTCTATAATGTAAGTATATATAGTGTGTGCTGTGTATATAGTGTCTATAATGTAAGTCTATGTAGTGTGTGCTGTGTATATAGTGTCTATAATGTAAGTCTATGTAGTGTGTGCTGTGTATATAGTGTCTATAATGTAAGTCTATGTAGTGTGTGCTGTGTATATAGTGTCTATAATGTAAGTCTATATAGTGTGTGCTGTGTATATAGTGTCTATAATGTAAGTCTATATAGTGTGTGCTGTGTATATATTGTCTATGATGTAAGTCTATGTAGTGTGTGCTGTGTATATAGTGTCTATAATGTAAGTCTATATAGTGTGTGCTGTGTATATAGTGTGTGCTGTGTATATAGTGTCTATAATGTAAGTCTATGTAGTGTGTGCTGTGTATATAGTGTCTATAATGTAAGTCTATGTAGTGTGTCCTGTGTATATAGTGTCTATAATGTAATTCTATATAGTGTGTGCTGTGTATATAGTGTCTATAATGTAAGTCTATGTAGTGTGTGCTGTGTATATAGTGTGTGCTGTGTATATAGTGTCTATAATGTAAGTCTATATAGTGTGTGCTGTGTATATAGTGTGTGCTGTGTATATAGTGTCTATAATGTAAGTCTATGTAGTGTGTGCTGTGTATATAGTGTCTATAATGTAAGTCTATATAGTGTGTGCTGTGTATATAGTGTCTATAATGTAAGTCTATATAGTGTGTGCTGTGTATATAGTGTCTATAATGTAAGTCTATGTAGTGTGTGCTGTGTATATAGTGTCTATAATGTAAGTCTATGTAGTGTGTGCTGTGTCTATAATGTAAGTCTATATAGTGTGTGCTGTGTATATAGTGTCTATAATGTAAGTCTATGTAGTGTGTGCTGTGTATATAGTGTCTATAATGTAAGTCTATATAGTGTGTGCTGTGTATATAGTGTCTATAATGTAAGTCTATATAGTGTGTGCTGTGTATATAGTGTCTATAATGTAAGTCTATATAGTGTGTGCTGTGTATATAGTGTCTAGAATGTAAGTCTATATAGTGTGTGCTGTGTATATAGTGTCTATAATGTAAGTCTATAGTGTGTGCTGTGTATATAGTGTCTATATAGTGTGTACTGTGTATATAGTGTCTATATAGTGTGTGCTGTGTATATAGTGTCTATAATGTAAGTCTATATAGTGTGTGCTGTTTATATAGTGTGTGCTGTGTATATAGTGTCTATAATGTAAGTCTACGTAGTGTGTGCTGTGTATATAGTGTCTATAATGTAAGTCTATATAGTGTGTGCTGTGTATATAGTGTCTATAATGTAAGTCTATGTAGTGTGTGCTGTGTATATAGTGTCTATAATGTAAGTCTATGTAGTGTGTGCTGTGTATATAGTGTATAATGTAAGTCTATGTAGTGTGTGCTGTGTATATAGTGTCTATAATGTAAGTCTATGTAGTGTGTGTGTTTATGTGTGTGTTTGTCATAATGTAAGTCTATATACTGTGTGCTGTGTATATAGTGTGTGCTGTGTATATAGTGTCTATAATGTAAGTCTATGTAGTGTGTGCTGTGTATATAGTGTCTATAATGTAAGTCTATATAGTGTGTGCTGTGTATATAGTGTCTATAATGTAAGTCTATGTAGTGTGTGCTGTGTATATAGTGTCTATAATGTAAGTCTATATAGTGTGTGCTGTGTATATAGTGTCTATAATGTAAGTCTATGTAGTGTGTTCTGTGTATATAGTGTATATAATGTAAGTCTATGTAGTGTGTGCTGTGTATATAGTGTCTATAATGTAAGTCTATATAGTGTGTGCTGTGTATATAGTGTCTATAATGTAAGTCTATGTAGTGTGTGCTGTGTATATAGTGTCTATAATGTAAGTCTATATAGTGTGTGCTGTGTATATAGTGTCTATAATGTAAGTCTATGTAGTGTGTGCTGTGTATATAGTGTCTATAATGTAAGTCTATATAGTGTGTGCTGTGTATATAGTGTCTATAATGTAAGTCTATGTAGTGTGTGTGTGTGTGTCATAATGTAAGTCTATATAGTGTGTGCTGTGTATATAGTGTCTATAATGTAAGTCTATGTAGTGTGTGCTGTGTATATAGTGTCTATAATGTAAGTCTATGTAGTGTGTGCTGTGTATATAGTGTGTGATGTGTATATAGTGTCTATAATGTAAGTCTATGTAGTGTGTGCTGTGTATATAGTGTCTATAATGTAAGTCTATGTAGTGTGTGCTGTGTATATAGTGTCTATAATGTAAGTCTATGTAGTGTGTGCTGTGTATATAGTGTCTATAATGTAAGTCTATGTAGTGTGTGCTGTGTATATAGTGTCTATAATGTAAGTCTATGTAGTGTGTGCTGGGTATATAGTGTCTATAATGTAAGTCTATATAGTGTGTGCTGTGTTTATAGTGTCTATAATGTAAGTCTATATAGTGTGTGCGTGTAGTGTGTGTGGTTTGAATATATAGTGTGTGGTGTTAGTGTGAATTGTATATAGGGTGTTTAATCTCACATTTTTTGTGTGTGAAATAATTTCCCACCCATAGAGCCCTCTGCAGTAAGTCAGATGCTCAGAACCCCCCCCCCCCCCCCTGCAGTATAATCTCCCCCATGGAGCCCTCAGTAGTTTTTATACTGCAGGGGGGGGGGGGCAGAGCGTTTGATTGACTGTTCAGGGTTCTATAGGGGAATAACTCCTTCCCCCCCCAAGAGCCATAAGGGCGGATTTACACGAACGTGTAATACGTCCGTGCAACGCGCGTGCTTTTCACGCGCGTCGCACGGACCTATGCTAGTCTATGGGGCAGTGCAGACTGTCAGTGATTTTTGCGCAGCTTGAGTCCGCTGCGTAAAACTGACATGTCCTATATTTCTGCGTTTTTTGCGCATCACGCACCCATTGAAGTCAATGGGTGTGTGAAAATCACGCATGCCACACGGAGGCACCTCCGTGGGACGTGCGTGATTTGCTCAACAGCAGTAAAACTGTGATTGCAAACAGAAAAGCACCAGGTGCTACAAACATACAAACAGAGTGTCATAATGATGGCGGCTGCGCGAAAGGCACGCAGCCGCGCATCATATGGTGATGACACACGGAGCTGTTAAGTGTCTTTTGCGCGCGCAAAACGGCGTATTTTTTGCGTGCGCAAAACGCACATGCTCGTGTAAATCTGCCCTAAGTGTCAGACGCTTAGACCCTCCCATAGGGCACTCAGCAGTCAGTCAGATGCACTGGGGAGGGGTGTCTGACTGCTTAAAGGGTAACTAATGAAACTTTTTAAAAAAAATTACATGTCATAGTGACATGTCAAATGTTCTAATCGGTGGGGGTCCGGGCACTGAGACCCCACCAATCGCTGAAACAAAGCGCTCAGGTGAGTGATGTGCCACTTTGTTTCTGATCGTCTTTCCTCTGATAGCCGAGCATGCGGTGTACGGGCACAACAGAAAGTCTATGAGTCCGTACACCGCGCCGAGGAAAGACAATCAGAAATGAAGTGGAACAGCGCTCACCCGGGCACTCCTGCTGCTTTGTTTTAGTGATCGGTGGTGGTCTCAATGCTGGGACCCCCATCAATCAAAACTTCTGACATATCACTCTCACTATGACACGCCAAATGTTTTTTAAAAGTTTAGTTACCTCTTGGGGACTGAATTTATTGGTTTGAGTTAATGTATGGGCCTGGGTCTTAATTTGCTTAGGGGTCTGGGGTATAAGACAATTTATGGTGTTTATTTCTGAATTTTTATGTTGCTATAGATGCTGAAAATGGCTACAGAATCGAGGGGAAAAGATTTCTCATCAGGAAACTCTGCAATCATCAGGAGAAGTCGCCATAACGGTCTGTGTCAGATGGAGAAGAAAAGAGAACGACCCATCAGTGAAGACATCTCCTGTGAGTCATTGCATTTATCTGTCCCCTCTCCTGACATGCCTGTTATCGGAAATCCTTGTATTCCACATAAAGTCTTTGTGTACCCAGGACTAATAGACAAATGCGTGTTACCATTCCCCTTGTCAGGAGGAAGTGTCCCACACAGTGTGATAATGTCAGCGATGGTTGGAGACTGTCAGTGTGTAGGGACACAGCCCTTTGACAAGGGGAATCGTAACACTCATTTGTCAATGCTCACACAGAAAGGTGGTGTTTAATATAGACATGGTGTGGCAGGGCGGTGGTGGAGAAGGGGGCCCAAGCTTGAGGAACAGCCCAGGGCCCATGGTTTACTTAATCCGCCACTGATCGCTGGAGGATAAAACACAGACTCCTAGATACGTTTGGGATCGCTGCGAATGCGCCACAAAAAAACGGAACTGCTATTTGATGCGTGATTTACATCCCCTTTGAATTCAATGGGGAAATCCCGCAACATATAATCAGTGTTTACGTAAAGACAATTGACATGCTGCGAAATGAAATTCCGCATCGCAGGTGAATTTGAGCGTATTTTTCTACTCAGTATTTACACAGCGTGTGGATGAGATTTGTTTTACCTCATCCACTTTGCTGCTGCTGTATTTGTTGCGGATTTTTTGCAAAGAAATCAGTTGTGGAAAGTCCGCCGTATTTACGCAGCGTGTGAACTGGCCCTAAAAGTGAGCGTGATCTCACGTAGCAGCTAAGGGACAATCCTGATAATCAGGTTAGGAGCAGCTTCTCTGACGTTGTTGGCTGTTCATAAGGCTAAGCCGTCTGCCATGGGAAGAAGTGAAAGCCGACAAGAAGGAGCGCCTATGACTTGCGAGTCAAATGATAACCTTAGGAACAGCCAACAACCTCAGAGAAAGTGCCACTAAGCCGTCTGCCACGAGTCCCAGGGGCGTAGTTAAGGTCTTAAAACAACAGGGGCAATAGCCTCAACATATATGCCCCATAAAAAATGTGTGTGTGTGTGTGTGTGTATGTGTGTGTATGTGTGTGTGTGTGTGTGTGTGTGTACACCGTGTTCCAAATTATTATGCACATTGGATTTAAGTGTCATAAACATTTAATTATTAGTTTTTCAATGAAACTCATGGATGGTCTTGTGTGTTAGGCGGGATTCACACGACCGGGTCGCGTCCGAGTGCCGGCCGGTAAAATCGGCCATTCTGCCCGGCCGGTTTGCATAAAGTTAAGCATCCGTGCCGGGCCGGGCAGATCCGGACAGTGACATCATCGGCAACTCCTGAAGGGGAATCCCCATGTGTTCGGGGATTCCGCTTCAGGAGTTTCCCCTGATGTCACTGCCCAGATATGGACAGAGACATCAAGCGCTCTGTCCAGGAGCGGAATCCCCGAACACACGGGGATTCCGCTCCTTCAAGGAGCTAAAGTGCGGCTAGCTATAGTGGCGTCGCTACAGTAGTAGCAGCAGCAGCAGCTGCTGCAGCTGCTAGCGGCGCCATCAAAGATGTCGCCGGGCCAGGGCGCTTTTAACAAGCAGGAGAAGGGAGCCAGCGCAGCGCTCCCTCCACCTGCTGTACACCCCGGCCCTGCCACACCGTGTACAGCGATGCCATTCGTCAGAATGGCGTCAACTCCTCCTCCTCACATGCACTCTGCGCTGTGAGGAGGAGGAGATAGAGCGCAAGAGCCGGAAAACCCGGCCGTCACTCGGGACACATCCCGGTGATGGCCGGGTATTACCCGGCCCCATAGACTTCTATGGGAGCCGGGCGGCCGGGTACCCGGGCGAAAATAGAGCATGTTCTATTTTTTGACGGGCGGTTTTGCCGGCCGTCAAAAAATCGGCCGTGTGAATAGCCCCATTAGGGGTCTATTATTCCTAATGCAGCCGGGTGCCGGCCGATTTATGAACGGCCGGCACCCGGCCGGGAAACCCTGCCGTGTGAATGAGGCCTTAGGGCTCTTTGGATCATTGTAATCAATCTCAGACACCTGTGATAATTAGTTTGCCAGGTGTGCCCAATCAAAGGAAAACTACTTAAGAAGGATGTTCCACATTATTAAGCAGGCCACAGGTTTCAAGCAATATGGGAAAGAAAAAGGATCTCTCTGCTGCCGAAAAGCGTGAAATAGTGCAATACCGTGGACAAGGAATGAAAACATTGGATATTTCAAGAAAACTTAAGCTTGATCATCGTACTGTAAAAAGATTTGTGGCTGATTCAGAGCACAGACGGGTTTGTTCAGATAAAGGCATAATGAGGAAGGTTTCTGCCAGACAAATGAATAGGATTAGGAGAGCAGCTGCTAAAATGCCATTGCAAAGCAGCAAACAGGTATTTGAAGCCGCTGGTGCCTCTGGAGTCCCGCGAACCTCAAGGTGTAGGATCCTCCAGAGGTTTGCAAGTGTGCATAAAGCTATTATTCGGCCACCCCTAAACAATGCTCACAAGCAGAAACCGTTGCAGTGGGCTCAGAAATACATGAAGACTAATTTTCAAACCGTGTTGTTTACTGACGAGTGCCCTGCAACCCTGGATGGTCCAGATGGATGGAGTAGTGGATGGTTGGTGAATGGCCACCATGTCCGAACAAGGCTGCAACGTCAGCAAGGAGGTGGCGGAGTCATGTTTTGGGCTGGAATCATGGGGAGAGAGCTGGTAGGCCCGTTTAGGGTCCCTGACGGTGTGAAAATGACCTCTGCAAAGTACGTAGAGTTTATGACTGACCACTTTCTTCTGTGGTACAAAAAGAAGAACCGTGCCTTCCGTAGCAAAATTATCTTCATGCATGAACATGCACCATCTCATGCTGCAAAGAATACCTCTGTGTCATTGGCTGCTATGGGCATAAAAGGAGAGAAACTTATTGTGTCGCCCCCATGTTCCCCTGACCTCAACCCTATTGAGAACCTTTGGAGCATCCTCAAGCAAAATATCTATGAGGGTGGGAGGCAGTTCACATTAAAACAGAAGCTCTGGGAGGCGATTCTGACATCCTGCAAAGATATTCAAGCAGAAACTGTCCAAATACTCACAAATTCAATGGATGCAAGAATTGTGAAGGTGATATCAGAGAAGGGGTCCTATGTTACCATGTAACTTGGCCTGTTAAGTTTTTTTTATTGAAAGAGCTTTTGATTTCTATAAATATGACCTCCTGATGCTGCAAATTCAACAAATGACCATTTTAGTCTCTTTACAACTTTTAAAATGTTTTGATCTCTGTTGTGCATAATAATGTGAAACAAAAAATTCAGTTATCATTAGGATATTTGTTCAATAAAATTAGCATTATACTCCAACGGCTGATGCTTGAAGATTATACTGACTGTCATTTGCATCGACTATTTAGGAAAATCAGTGAAAAATAACATTTGCGTAATAATTTGGAATACAGTGTAGATCGAAATCCGGAGCATTAACCGGTCACTGCCGGCTCCGTGGTTTCCTTCACTGTAATTGACATCAGCACCAAAACCAGTTAATGTGTATAACGTACAAACGTGAGCGCCACACTTTCTGTATCACACCCCCGGTAATGGAGGGGGGGCAGACATCTTGGCTGTATGGGGCCCAGACATTCCTGATGGTGGCCCTGGCAGTTATGATCCGGTAGAGCTGGTTGTCACCCGGGCCGCTTCATTCCACTGTATGGCTTTGGACTTCTCAAGTTTGTCCTGCAAAAAATACAAAAAGTTATTTTGTGTTACTGCATTACAAAGACTTTGTGCAAATTAGAAAAGAAAAAACAGCAGTAAAGTCAGTAAACGGTCCTCGTGCTGTGAGGTTGTTCGGCTGCTCATTCAGTCTGTTTCTGGTTTGGCAGCCGAATGGTGGCCATTTTGGCCTAAAAGGGCAAATTTGCTGCTCTGGAGACTGGGAAAACCGGACAGTGAGAACCCCAATGTTAACTGAAATAGCAGCATATTGGTTGTCGCACAGTTTTTCCAGGTAATGGAAACCTAAAAATATAAATTCAGAACTTTTCGGTTATCTGATGTATATGGCTTGGCTTCAAGGGATTCTTTACTTTTTTCGGGGGTTCTCCAGACAATCACTACATTTTAGAAAGGGTCCCTTGACATTAAGCTGATTACAAAGTGTCCCCCTGAAGGGACCCCCAGCGATCAGCTGTGATCAGTAGGGAAACCTGGCAGTAAGTGTTCAATTTCCTTGCAGCACCACCGCAGGAGAAATTAGGCATTACACAGTGTCCATTCATAGCAATATGGTGTCTGCGTAATACAAGACAGGTCCACCAAAAAGAGAGAGATGTTCTTTGTAACCGCTCTCCACTCTGGCCGAGAGATGAACCTGAAAATGAAAATGAATGTTCTTGAATGAATTATACATGGGCGGCTCAGCCTGCCAGAGCGTGTCTCTCTTTTGGGTCATAGAGTGGCATCAAGGCATATGATATCCATAATGCTAAATAGGTGAGACAAACCCTTTAATCTCTTCTGCTGCCTATTATAATAGTAAATGAATAAGGCTGCATGAGTGATATCACGTCTGTAGGGTCCAGCTGCATGGTTGTCAGCCACGTCTGTAGGGTCCAGGTGCATGTTTGTCAGCCACGTCTGTAGGGTCCAGGTGCATGTTTGTCAGCCACGTCTGTAGGGCCCATGTGCATGGTTGTCAGCCACGTCTGTAGGGTCCAGGTAAATGGTTGTCAGCCACATCTGTAGGGTCCAGGTGCATGGTTGTCAGCCACCTCTGTAAGGTCCAGGTGCATGGTTGTCAGCCACGTTTGTAGGGTCCAGGTGCATGAGTGATATCACGTCTGTAGGGTCCAGGTGCATGGTTGTCAGCCACGTCTGTAGAGTCCAGGTGCATGGTTGTCAGCCGCGTCTGTAGGGTCCAGGTGCATGGTTGTCAGCCGCGTCTGTAGGGTCCAGGTGCATGGTTGTCAGCCGCGTCTGTAGGGTCCAGGTGCATGGTTGTCAGCTGCGTCTGTAGGGTCCAGGTGCATGGTTGTCAGCCACGTCTGTAAGGTCAAGGTGCATGGTTGTCAGCCACATTTGTAGGGTCCAGGTGCATGGTTGTCAGCCGCGTCTGTAGGGTCCAGGTGCATGGTTGTCAGCCGCGTCTGTAGGGTCCAGGTGCATGGTTGTCAGCTGCGTCTGTAGGGTCCAGGTGCATGGTTGTCAGCCACGTCTGTAAGGTCCAGGTGCATGGTTGTCAGCCACATTTGTAGGGTCCAGGTGTATGGTTGTCAGCCGCGTCTGTAGGGTCCAGGTGCATGGTTGTCAGCCGCGTCTGTAGAGTCCAGGTGCATGAGTGATATCACGTCTGTAGGGTCCAGGTGCATGGTTGTCAGCCGCGTCTGTAGGGTCCAGGTGCATGGTTGTCAGCCACGTCTGTAGGGTTCAGGTGCATGATTGTCAGCCACATCTGTAGGGTCCAGGTGCATGGTTGTCAGCCACGTCTGTAGGGTCCAGGTGCATGATTGTCAGCCGGGTCTGTAGGGTCCAGGTGCATGGTTGTCAGCCACGTCTGTAGGGTACATGTGCATGGTTGTCAGCCATGTCTGTAGGGTCCAGGTGCATGGTTGACAGCCACGTCTGTAGGGTCCAGGTGCATGGTTGTCAGCCACATCTGTAGGGTTCAGGTGCATGAGTGATATCACGTCTGTAGGGTCCAGGTGCATGGTTGTCAGCCACGTCTGTAGGGTTCAGGTGCATGATTGTCAGCCACGTCTGTAGGGTCCAGGTGCAGGGTTGTCAGCCACGTCTGTAGGGTCCAGGTGCATGGTTGTCAGCCATGTCTGTAGGGTCCAGGTGCATGGTTGACAGCCACGTCTGTAGGGTCCAGGTGCATGGTTGTCAGCCACATCTGTAGAGTCCAGGTGCATGGTTTCAGCCACGTCTGTAGGGTCCAGGTGCATGGTTGTCAGCCACTTCTGGAGGGTCCAGGTGCATGGTTGTCAGCCACGTCTGTAGAGTCCAGGTGCATGGTTGTCAGCCACGTCTGTAGGGTCCAGGTGCATGGTTGTCAGCCACGTCTGTAGGGTCCAGGTGCATGGTTGTCAGCCACGTCTGTAGAGTCCAGGTGCATGGTTGTCAGTCACGTCTGTAGGGTCCAGGTGCATGGTTGTCAGCCATATCTGTAGGGTCCAGGTGCATGAGTGATATCACGTCTGTAGGGTCCAGGTGCATGGTTGTCAGCCACGTCTGTAGGGTTCAGGTGCATGATTGTCAGCCACGTCTGTAGGGTCCAGGTGCAGGGTTGTCAGCCTGGTCTGTAGGGTCCTGGTGCTTGGTTGTCAGCCACGTCTGGAGGGTCCAGGTGCATGGTTGTCAGCCACGTCTGTAGGGTCCAGGTGCATGGTTGTCAGCCACGTCTGTAGGGTCAGGTGTATGGTTGTCAGCCAAAACAACAAAAAACACTCCTGCCAAACCAGTTACCCCTTTGCCTTTGCCAAATCCCATTTACATGGGTGAAAATGAGAAAAAAAACAGTAAAACCCAGAACAATTATTTTGTATAAAAGAGGAAAGCAGAAGTTCCAGCCGTTATTCCAGCCTGTAGTGAAACTTGTAAACACAGAAAAAGGCCATACTTACAAATGGACACAGCCAGGTCAGAAAAAGCTGATGAAGGAGAGTGAGCAGGTGCTTTAAATAAAAATAGCCACTCCCACTAGTCTTGAGGGGAGTGGTGTGTGGTGCATGGGATGTGTAGTAAGAAATAATAAATGAATAGTGTGTGTGCAAGTGTAATACTATAAGTGAAGTATAGGGGGCAGTAATGAGAAGTGCCTCAATAGAAATAAGTGGATAATGGGGTGCAAGTGAGTGAAACATGGAGGGATAGTGTGTACGTCATGAGGCACAACGTGTATAGCCAGGTAGAAGCCTATTTGTGACGCCTTGATAGTTCATAGAGCGGGCTACCCTGCATGCTATGCCAAACAACAACCCACCATGCTCTCCCAGCATCAAAGACCCGGCTGTGTCCAAGAGAAGCGAATATACGTAATAATGAAAAATACCTGGGGTATTAGTGATCATTCTGGCCAAAAGGACGCAAGCTCGCAATCCACGACAAGGATCCCCAGACTTGCGAGTCCCTAACTGGAACTGAATGTTCCTGATGCACAGACAAAACAGACATATACAAAAACACCGAAAAAGGTCATACTAATGATTACTAATACCCCAGGTATTTTTCATTACTACATATATTCGCTTCTCTTGGACACAGCCGGGTCTTTGATGCTGGGAGAGCATGGTGTGTTGTTGTTTGGCATAGCAAGCAGGGTAGCCCGCTCTATGAACTATCAAGGCGTCACAAATAGGCTTCTACCTGGCTATACACGTTGTGCCTCATGACGTACACACTATCCCTCCATGTTTCACACACTTGCACCCCATTATCCATTTTATTTCTATTGAGGCACTTTACTCATTACTGCCCCCTATATTTCACTCATAGTATTACACTTGCACACACACTATTCATTTATTATTTCTTACTACACATCCCATGCACCACACACACCACTCCCCTCAAGATCTGTAGTGAAACTTGTGTCTGGTCATTCCGGGGGTTCAGTGGGGTGATAACTTATTACTGGGAGTTTATACAGTGGACAAATATCGGAGGCAGAACCTCAGGGCCAGTGGCGTAGCTACCACTATAGCAGCCGTAGCGGCTGCTGCGGGGCCCGCGGCATGAGGGGGCCCGTGTCGCCCGCCGGCACGGGCCGCCACCATGGCCGGAGGCTCCACTATCAGCCGCTATGGCTGCTACAGCGCGGCGCCACTAAACACTACGGCAGAGCAGGGAGGTATCTCCCCGCTCTGCCATTAAACAAAAGACATGTATCTCCTAGCCACAGGATATCCACAGGACAGGGGATACATGTGTGATCGCTGGCAGCGATAGGGAGAACGGGGGACTGAAAGTCCCCTGAAGTTCTCCTTTACAAACCTCGGACTTCCGGGGTCTGTGTCGGCAGCTCCGTAGAAATGAATGGAGCGCCGTTCGCGCTTGTGCGCATGCGTGACCAGCGCTCCTTTCATTTTTATTGAGCTGCGCAGTCAGAGGTTAGTCATGGAGAACTTCAGGGGACTTCCAGTCCCCCGTTCTCCCTATCGCTGCCAGCGATCACACATGTATCCCCTATCCTGTGGATAGCGGATACATATCTTTTGTAGGACACACTGTAGGTCACTTTTTTTGGGGGGTTGGGGACGCTGTATGGCGTTCCCAACAGGGGGGGGCTGTATGGCGTTCCCTACAGGGGGGGCTGTATGGCGTTCCCTACAGGGGGGGCTGTATGGCGTTCCCTACAGGGGGGGCTGTATGGCGTTATCTACAGAGGGGGCTGTATGGCGCTATCTACAGGGGGGGTCTGTATGGCATTCCCTACAGGGAGGGGGCTGTATGGCGTTCCCTACAGGGGGTGGCTTATGGCGTTCCCTACAGGGGTGGCTGTATGGTGTTCCCTACAGGGGGGGGCTGTGTGGCGTTCCCTACAGGGGGGTGCTGTATGGTTTTCCCTACAGGGGGGGGGGCTGTATGGCGTTAGCGCCATATAGTCCCATCTGTAGAGAACGCCATACAGCCCCCTCTGTAGATAACGCCACACAGCCCCCCCTGTAGATAGTGCAATACAGCCCCCTCTGTAGATAGCGCCATACACCCCCCCTGTAGATAGTGCAATACAGCCCCCTCTGTAGATAGCGCCGTACACCCCCCTGTAGATAGCGCGATACAGCCCCCTCTGTAGATAACGCCATACAGCCCCCCCTGTAGATAGCGCCATACAGCCCCCCTGCAGATACCGCCATACAGTCCCCCCTGTAGATAGCGCCATACAGCCCCCTCTGTAGATAACGCCATACAGCCCCCTCTGTAGATAGCGCCATACAGCCCCCTCTGTAGATAGCGCCATACAGCCCCCTCTGTAGATAGTGCCATACATCCCCCTCTGTAGATATTGCCATACAGCCCCCTTTGTAGATAACGCCATACACCCCCTTCTGTAGATAGCGCCATACAGCCTCCCCTGCAGATAGCGCCATACAGCCCCCTCTGTAGATAGCGCCATACAGCCCCCTCTGTAGATAACGCCATACAGCACCCTCTGTACATAACGCCATCCAGCCCCCCCCTGTAGATAACGCCATACAGCCCCCTCTGTAGATATCGCCATCCAGCACCCTCTGTAGATAACGCCATACAGATATGGGGTTGTGCTGTAGCTCCTTGCACCGCCGGGCAGCTGGGGTGCTGCTGTGAATGGGGTCATGTTGCAGCTCCTTGCACCGCCGGGCAGCTGGGGTGATGCTGTGAACGGGGTCGTGCTGCAGCTCCTTGCACTGCCGGGCAGCTGGGGTGCTGCTGTGAATGGGGTCGTGCTGCAGCTCCTTGCACCGCCGGGCAGCTGGGGGGATGCTGTGAACGGGGTCGTGCTGCAGCTCCTTGCACCGCCGGGCTGCTGGGATGCTGCTGTGAATGGGGTCATGTTGCAGCTCCTTGCACCGCCGGGCAGCTGGGGTGCTGCTGTGAATGGGGTCGTGCTGCAGCTTCTTGCACCGCTGGGCAGCTGGGGTGATGCTGTGAACGGGGTCGTGCTGCAGCTCCTTGCACCGCCGGGCAGCTGGGGTGATGCTGTGAATGGGGTCGTGCTGCAGCTCCTTGCACCGCCGGGCAGCTGGGGTGCTGGTGCGCAGGGAAACACAGTAAAGGGGACACAGGGTTATATCAGCACTGCGGCCCCTTCATTCTCTGGTCGGGGACCCAGAGGCTGGATCCCCATCAATCATAAAGTAATGGCATAGGCCATCGATCGAGTGGGGGGGGGGGGGTGCTCTTGTAAAATAACATACAATGTATGATCATACCCTTACCCCCACAAACATGGGCCTATAATCCCCCTCTTACAGTGTACAGGCCTAATACCACCCCCACATACAACTCCCATGTCACACAAAGCCTATATAGTCCCCAGCACACAGTATCCTCTCATCCCTCCCCCCCCCAATAAAGTGCAGAGCATCTGAAACAATGTCCCCCTACCTTCCCCCACAACACATGACCCTGCATCAGACATTCACCAGCCCACAGATGTGCAGCAGATTGTCCCAGTGTCTCCAGGATGCAGATAGGGCAGGGTCCTACATCCTCCTGCTGCTGGTGTTTTTCATTCATTGACAGGAAGCAGTGGATGTTATCAGGTTGACTCCCCCTCCACATACGCTGATGCAGCCAGAGAGCCCTCCCCCTCCATGTCCTGCAATGGTCAGTGTGAGGTCAGAGCTTCCCTTTTGCTGATTGGTGGAGCACTTGTCAGCTGACAGGCCCTTCTACCAATCACAGCTTCTGCTCAGTAAAAGAAGCTCTTATCTCCGTCTCTAGCAGCTGATTAGAGCATGAAGCAATGTCAGAGCGGCCCCCGAGCAGCTGCATGAGGCGTCTTACCCCGGAGCACTGTGCGGCTGGGGAGGAAGTGGAGAGCAGCTGCACGAGGCGTCTTACCCCGGAGAACTGTGCGGCTGGGGAGGAAGAGGAGAGCAGCTGCATAAGGCGTCTTACCCCGGAGCACTGTGCGGCTGGGGAGGAAGAGGAGAGCAGCTGCATGAGGAGTCTTACCCCGGAGCACTGTGCGGCCGGGGAGGAAGAGGAGAGCAGCTGCATGAGGCGTCTTACCCTGGAGCACTGTGCTGCTGGGGAGGAAGAGGAGAGCAGCTGCATGAGGTGTCTTACCCCGGAGCACTGTGCTGCTGGGTAGGAAGAGGAGAGCAGCTGCATGAGGAGTCTTACCCTGGAGCACTGTGTGGCTGGGGAGGAAGAGGAGAGCAGCTTCATGAGGCGTCTTACCCCGGATCACTGTGCGGCTGGGGAGGAAGAGAGCAGCTGCATGAGGTGTCTTACCCCGGAGCACTGTGCGGCTGGGGAGGAAGAGGAGAGCAGCTGCATGAGGCGTCTTACCACGGAGCACTGTGCGGCTGGGGAGGAAGAGGAGAGCAGCTGCATGAGGCGTCTTACCCCGGAGCACTGTGCTGCTGGGGAGGAAGAGGAGAGCAGCTGCATGAGGCGTCTTACCCCGGAGCACTGTGCGGCCGGGGAGGAAGAGGAGAGCAGCTGCATGAGGCGTCTTACCCCGGAGCACTGTGCGGCTGGGGAGGAAGAGGAGAGCAGCTGCATGAGGCGTCTTACCCCGGAGCACTGTGCGGCTGGAGAGGAAGAGGAGAGCAGCTGCATGAGGCGTCTTACCCCGGAGCACTGTGCTGCTGGGGAGGAAGAGGAGAGCATCTGCATGAGGCGTCTTACCCCGGGGGCTATATGGCACTGTCTAAAGGAGGGGGCTGCATAGCACTGTCTACAGGGGGGGCTGTATGGCACTATTTACAGGGGGGCCAAACCTACAAGGCCAGGCTGAAGGAGGGGGCGCCGCAGAGCAGCTGTATCAAAACAGATGATCGCTACTACAGCCACCCAGCATACAGGGATCAGCTGTTTTGATGGGGCTGCTCTTTGGCGCCCCCCTTCCGCTCAGGCTTTTCCATTCCCATGGAACCCCCATCCCCCCCCTCTCGCGGCACCGCTCCCCCGTCACCCCCCCTCGCGGGACTGACCACCCCTCTCGCGGCACCTCTCCCCCACGCCACTCGCGGCACCGACGCCACCCCTCCCACCCCTAACTTCTCCCTCTCCTGGCAGGCTATCAGGGAGGGAAAACACACAATTTTTTTTTTCTTAAATATATATATATTTCTTTTTATCTATGTATTATCTAGGGGTATAGTGAGCATTTTGAACCCACAGGTTTTTTTGCAGAAATTATTGGAATTAGGCCGTGAAAATTAAAATCTACATGTTTGCAAAGAAAATGTAGGTTTAGCTCATTTGTTTTCATTATCACAAGGACTAAAGGAGAAAAAGCACCCCAACATTTGTAGAGCAGTTTCTCTTGAGTAAGGCCCCATGCACACGAACGTAAAAACGCCCGTAATTACAGGCGGTAATTACGGGCCCATAGACTTCTATTGGCCATGGGTACCTTCCCGTTTGTTTACGGGAAGGTGTCCATGCCGTTTAAAAATATGGAACATGTCCTATTTCAGGCCGTAATTACGACACCGGCAGGCCCATAGAAGACTATGGGGCTCCCGTAATTACGGGTGGCTACGTGTGTGCACCCGTAATTACGGGAGCGTTGCTAGGCGACATCAGGGGATAGTCACTGTCCAGGGTGTTGAAAAAATTAACTGATCGGCAGTAACTCTTTCAGCACCCGGGACAGTGACTACCGCTTGGGTTAATAGTATTAAAAGTTAACTTACCCAGAACTCCCTGCTTCTTCCTCCATTCCGGCCTCCCGGGATGACGTTTCATCCCATGTGACCGCTGCAGCCAATCACAGGCCAATCACAGGCTGCAGTGGACAAAGGACCCGTATTTACGCCAGTAATTACGGGAGGAAAAAAATATGCTCGTGTGCATGGGGCCTAAAACAATACCCCACATGTGGTCATAAACGGCTGTTTGGACACACGGCAGGGCTTAGAAGGGAAAGAGCGCCATTTGGCTTTTGGAGCTCAAATTTAGCAGGAATGGTTTGCGAAGGCCACGTCGGATTTGCAAAGCCCCTGAGGAGAAAAAGCAGTGGAAACCCCCACAAGTGACCCCATTTTGGAAACTACACCCCATAAGGAAATGATCTAGGGGTATAGTGAGCATTTTGACGCCACAGGTTTTTTGCATAAATTATTGGAATTAGGTGGTGAAAATGAAAATCTATATGTTTGCAAAGAAAATGTAGGTTTAGCTAATTTGTTTTCATTCCCACATGACTAAAGGAGAAAAAGCACCCCAACATTTGTAGAGCAGTTCCTCCCGAGTAAAACAATACCCCACGTGTGGTCATAAACGGCTGTTTGAACACACGGCAGGGCTCAGAAAGGAAAGAGCGCCATTTGGAGTTCAAATTTAGCTGGAATGGTTTGCAGAGGCCATGTCACATTTGCAAAGCCCCTGAGTGGCCAAAACAGTTGAAACCCCCCAAAAGTTACTCCATTTGGGAAACTACACCCCTCAAGGAATTTATCTAGGGGTATAGTGAGCATTTAAAAAAAAATGTGTCATTTAAAAATCCATGGATGTGTGATAAACTTTGAAGCACTCCTTTATGCACAGGCCAGATATGTCGGGGCAGGTTTCACAATGATAAGTTGTGTCTCGTCTTCTCCCCCTTTTGTAACACACTTTGCACCTTTTTTGTCTCCTTCCCTTTTTACCAGTGGAGGGGATTCCTCCAGGAAAGTGTTGCCCTGGTACAATACGTGGACCATCGCTTCTAGAAGTACTGGGGCTCTCCCCTTCCTGGTCCCCAAATACAAGGGCCTTGATCAGCACCTCTTGAAAATTAAGGAATGTCCCTGTGTTTTCCGCATGGCACTGTACGGCTTCAGTACTTGATCAGAAAGATCACCCCCTCCCATGTACTTATTGTAGCCGAGGATGCAGTCTGGCTTGGGGGTCATTGTGGTGGTACCTTGGACAGGGACAGGGGTTCTGCCGCTACCGTGCATTGTGGTCAACATAAGGACGTCCCTCTTGTCCTTATACTTGTCCAGCAACATGTTCTCGCTATTTAGCGACCTGCTTTCTCCTTCTCTTAGGGGTTGCCCAATCAGATTTTTAGAGAGGCCTCTCTGGTTTTTGCGCACGGTGCCGCATGCTGCAGGACTTCTGGTGGAGAGGCAGTTAAATAGTGGGACGCTGGTATAGAAGTTATCCACGTAAAGGGGGTAACCCTGGTCCAGCAGTGGGTGCACCAAGTCCCACACTATTTTCCCACTAACCCCCAGGACAGGGGGGCATTCTGGGGGTTCTATCCTGGCGTCCTTCCCTTCATAAACCCTAAACCTGTAGGTGCACACTGAGCTGCTCCCGCACAGCTTCTACATTTTAATTCCATACCTCGCCCTCTTGCTTGGCAGGTATTGGCGGAAATTTAGTCTCCCCTTAAAATGTAAAAAGGACTCGTCTATTGCTATGTTCTTTTCGGGGGTGTACACTTCCTGAAATTTGGTGCAGAAATAATCAATCATTGGCCTGATCTTGAATAGGCGGTCGTATGTGGGGTCATCACGGGGCGGGCACTGTGCATTATCCTTATAATACAAAAATGTCAGAATTATTTCAAAACGTGCCCGGGTCATTGCCATGCGGTATAATGGGGTGCTGTATAAACTGTCCGCACTCCAGTATTGCCTAATCGCTGGCTTTTTTACTAGGCCCATATGTAGGACAAGGCCCCAAAATTTAATAATCTCCGCTGCCTCTATGGGGGTCCACCTAGCAAATGATGACGTGGGGTTTTGGGCTAAAAATTGCCGGGCGTATAAATTTGTCTGGGCTGCCATTAAATTAACAAAATCCTCAGAGAAAAAGAGCTTGAAATAGTCCATTTCTGTGAGGCCTACAGTCTCTAACCGAATTCCTGAGCTCCCTGTGAAATCCGGAATGTGAGGCTCATAATTATCAGGGGGTGGGTTCCACAGGGTATCACTCATTTGTGGGTTTGCCTCAGCTGATGTCCTGGGGCGTCTTTGCGGGGGTTCCTCATCACTGGATGAGGATGATGATGATGAGGAGGTCAATAGGAATGGGGCAATTTCCTCTTCTCCCGCGCTGGCTGATTCAGTGTCAGGACCAGGATGGCGGATGCCTCTTCTGCTGAATAGACCCATTGAGATGAATGGGACATTTTTATTAGGGGGGTATGTAGTGCTTCAACACGTGTAATACTCCATTTATATTTATAGAGGTGGTTGTGTATGTTGTGCTTTTACACGTGTATATGACATTTATAGGAAAACAAAAAGAACTATAAGAAAAATTTAGGAGAAAGAAATTGACTGTACGTTCAATATAGAACTGTGAAAAAACTTGAGCTACAACTGTGTCGCTGCGCTATCAAAAATGTAGTGACCGAACTTCAGTTACAAAAAAGCTGAATGTCCGTCAGTAAACAGACGCTGACGAGAAGCTGTAGATTTACTCAAACTGTATAAATAACATAGAGCTATAACTTCTGCTATATATTTATTTTACAAAACGGACATCAGTAAACGTCCGCTACTCTAACGCCCTAACGCTACCCTGCGTAAACAAATGACCACTGAGGCTGATTATTAGACTCAGCACTCAGTGGCCCCAGGGCGCACCCAAAAAAAAAGGTGCAGTAAAAAAAAGGCCACAAAATAAAAACCCTGCACCTATAATTGATCCGATCAGTGATGACGGTCACTGATCAGCGCTCAGCGGCACAGGAAGCACACAGTAAATTGGTGCGGGTAGAAAAAGATGAAAAAAACGTAGCGTCAAAAAAAATGACCACAGATGCTGATGAGTGATGGCGGTCACTGATCAGCACTCAGTGGCCGCAGGATGCACACAGGGAGGTGCAAAAAATAAAAAAAAGTCCTGTGCCAAATATTGGCGGTCAGTGATGGTGGTCACTGATCCACACTCAGCGGCCACAGGACGTAACAAGGGAAAGAGGGGGAGGGGGAAGGGTACAGGGATAAGAAGTTTAGGAAAAAAACAAGTGCTGCTAAAAAAAATAAATCAGCAGCAGCACAGATGATGATGACGAAGGTTCACTCTGCAGCAGGAAGCAGTCAGATGAAGACGTCACAGCAGGATGGCAGCACAGAAGGCCTCAGATTCGGTAAGTATGGCTCACAGATGGTCACACCAGCTCTGCTCACCGTTCCTAACCGGAATGAGGTGGGCAGAGCTGGTGGAGGGTGTTTCAAACACTCGCCATGGCTGCGATTGGTCAATCGGTGCAGACCAACCAATCGTAGCGATCGGGGGGATGGCATCCCTGCCACCTCGTCATCGCTACATGGCAGGGACTGGTGCTGTCCTAGGCAGCACCAATCACCACCATATCACTGTGCCCTGTGGCACAGTGATTGGTGAAAGCCGCAAACGGCCGCAATTGGCCGCTCTGAATTGACCGGCCAATTGCAGCGATCGCCGATGAGGGGCGGTTGAGCCACCCCCCTAGCCCTCGCGTAAAGATGGTCTGCTGTTATGAACAGCAGCCATCTTTACTTTGTAACTTTTATTTTTTCCACTGTAACCCCTTCTTCATTTGGCGTATGGATACGGCAATTTGCGGGAAGTCATGGCTTTCCATGACGTATCTATACGGCAAATGTCGGGAAGGGGTTAAACCACTAGCCGTGATCATATAAGCTACAGTGGCATCACCACGGGTATGCTAAAGCACCACGCCTCCCAGGGTCCGTCCCTTAGAGAAGCCCATGGATTTTTAATTGACATATTTTTTTAAATGCTCACTATACCCCTACTATACCCCTAGATAAATTCCTTGAGGGGTGTAGTTTCCCAAATGGAGTCACTTTTGGGGGGTTTCCACTGTTTTGGCCACTCAGGGGCTTTGCAAATGTGACATGGCCTCTGCAAACCATTCCAGCTAAATTTGAACTCCAAATGGCGCTCTTTCCCTTCTGAACCCTGCCGTGTGTCCAAACAGCCGTTTATGACCACGTGTGCCCCTGAACACTAGACTCTGGATATTATATATATACCACTGAACACCAGACTCTGCATACTATATGTACCACTGACCACCAGACTATGGATACTATATGTACCACTGACCACTAGACTCTGGATACTATATATACCACTGACCAGAAGACTCTGGATACTAAATGTACGACTGACCACCAGACTCTGGATACTATATATACCACTGACCACCAGACTCTGAATACTATATTTACTCACTGGCCACCAGACTGTGGATACTATATGTACCACTGACCACTAGACTCTGGATACTATATGTACCACTGACCACCAGACTCTGGATACTATATGTACCACTGACCACTAGACTCTGGATACTATATATACCACTGACCACAAGACTCTGGATACTAAATGTACGACTGACCACCAGACTCTGGATACTATATATACCACTGACCACCAGACTCTGAATACTATATTTACTCACTGGCCACCAGACTGTGGATACTATATGTACCACTGACCACTAGACTCTGGATACTATATGTACCACTGACCACCAGACTCTGGATACTATATGTACCACTGACCACTAGACTCTGGATACTATATATACCACTGACCACAAGACTCTGGATACTGAATGTACGACTGACCACCAGACTCTGGATACTATATATACCACTGACCACCAGACTCTGAATACTATATTTACTCACTGGCCACCAGACTGTGGATACTATATGTACCACTGACCACTAGTCTCTGGATATTATATGTACCACTGACTACTGGAAACCACATGTAAGTGGATAAGGGTTAGTTCACCACCACTGCATTAGGGATCGGAGGCGGCTGTATGACAATATGGACTAGTGATGAGGCCGGTCAGAGTTTGTGTTTAGTCAGTATTCACCTTAGTCGGCAGAGTCACAGGTGGAGTGAAACTCGTGGGATGATGGGGGTGATGGACGGCACATTGAGAGGCGTCATCCTCATGTTCCATTGGTGTCAGTGCTGCAGGTTTCTTCCAGCGACATAACATATATGATCCCCGTATGGTAAGTTCTTTCTTACGTTTTTTCCTATATGACATTTTATGGCCTGTCACATAAAGGTGAGGTACCCACCAGGGCCGTATTTACCATTAGATACCTGCGGGCACCAGATCACTGTAGTACTACCGATAATGAATCCTCTTCCTGTGTGTTTTCCGATTTTATGTAACTAAAGCTTAATCGCTGTATAAATGAAAAGTTCTACAACTTCCTAATCTACTTTATGTTTCTTAGCTGAGAGCAGGACTAGCGATGTACAGGTTCACTGCATCTGAATGTGAGCAAGAGTGTCCTCATTCACTGACAGCAAACAGATCTTGAAAATGGTGAGTAATTGAAACATAAATGATATTATAAAGTTGTAGAACTTCTCATGTATACAGGAATAAAGTATTTATTATATGGGGGCATGGCTGTAAATATGCCCCCGGATATGACGACTCCTTGTATAGACCAGTCCTATTGGATCTCTCGGTGTGGACGTCTCTGCAGGGGATTTTTCTTCTTCATGAATGTTGATCTCTGGTGTGAAGGATCTGGTAACAGGAGCATCCATGAGGTGAGGGCCCTGACTGTAGGGGGCAGCATTGTAGCCGATCCTCCATCCCACACTGTGCCCCATTCAGTGTATCCCGTTTAGATAATCCTCCACAATCTAAATAGCCTGTACTTCAGCTCTCTCCTGCACTGATACATTGTAACAAACTCTCACTTATCATTATATAACCAATAAAGCTGTTTTCTGGTTTGGAAACCCCATTTTCAAATGCCCTATTAGGGAATTTTGGGGTAATAGTGTGGGTTCCCCCGTTCAGGACCCTGATTAATTATCCAGAATGGAGAGGGGCTACAAACATCATCTCCTGCTCAGGAGGATCATCACATCCATGTATTACATGCACAGCCCGGTGATTATAGAACTGTGTAATACTTTAATTCCCCTTTAGAGATGCTGTAGGGAAATTAAACTCTTGCAGCAAGTTCCCCCACAGATTACTGGACCCCTCTAGCAAAACGGTATTTTAAAAACCGGACAACCCCTGTAAGGCTCTGTTCACACCACATTTGGGCTTTAAATCTGACATACTTCTGACATGTCATAGTGACATAGTGACACGTCAGAAGATTGGATTGGTGGGGGTCCGAGCACTGAGACCCCCACCAATCACTAGAATGAAGCAGCTGAAGCCCCCGTGTGAGCGCTCAGTCGCTTCGTGTTTGTTCGGCTTTTTCCAGAAATAAATGTATCGGTGAACGGACTCAATAGAAAGTCTATGAGCCGATACATTTTTCCGGAAAAAGCTGAACAGACAGGAAGCGGCTGAGCGCTCACACGAGACCTTCAGCTGCTTCGTTCTAGTGATTGGTGGGGGTCTCAGAGCTCGGACAACATAAACTACACAGAAGTCCAATGGGAATAAAAACAAGCACAAAGATGTAGGGGGTAAAAGGAAAGTTTTATTTACAGATAAGGGAAGGTTATATTTTATTATTAGGAGATTATTCTAGAAGTATTAAGACTACTATTATTATATACTGTGTATATGTATGTGTCATCTATTTATCTATTATACTAAACCTATCTAAAGGCCGTGTTGATCCAGAGGAAGGCGAAAACCCCCTGTGAGGAATGAGCCAATTGTCCTCATATTAGGGGGGGAAATTCCTTCCTGACCCCAAATATGGCGATCGGCATAAATCCCAGGATCAAAGGCTGAAGTGTAACGTGTAATATGGGGAAAGACTAGGGGAAAATTATTCATTTTTTATATTATTATTTTTAATGAACTGCTGTATTTATTTATGTGTAAACTATAAATTGTATTAAATTAAGATTTTTTTTAAATTATTTTCTATATTTATATTATGTCACTTATGTGTGTTACTACTTATTACTCTATCATCCTAAACCTATTTAAGGCCGTGTTGATCAAGAGGAAGGCGAAAACCCCCTGTGAGGAATGAGCCAATTGTCCTCATATTAAGGGGGGAAAATTCCTTCCTGACCCCAAATATGGCGATCAGAATAATCCCAGGATCAAAGGCTAAAGTCTAATCTAAATGTACTATGTGTCTATATGCGGGTGTCTATACTTATCATGTAGTGTGGTGTCTATACTTATTATATAGTGGGGTGATGTGAGTGATGTGGGTGATGTGGGTGATGTGGGTGCATTACTTACCTGGCCTGTGCTGAGGTGAGATCAGGTATAATGGCCGCTCCGGCCCCAGGACTACAACATGCGGCTATTATTCCTGATCTCCCCAGATGGAAACTAAGCACAGGCCGCTCCTGGGGGGTGTAGAGGATCTTCAGGCTGGAGTGATGTCAGATGCCTGCCCGGGATTGGAGGATGGCAAGTCAAGGCTCTGGTGCAGCAGCAAGATGGCAGAGGTGTGGCATGAAGATGGTAAGGAGAGAGATGATGGTCTGGGCAGCCGAGGTAACATACAGCAGCAGAGACTTGAGGCGCGGGTCAGGAGGCATGAAGTTCTGGGCCCTTGTCCTGAGATCTTATTGGTTCCAGCTTGGTGACATGAAGCTGAACCCGGCCAAGGGGTGAAGGGCTTTGTTATTCTCTGGCCACTTCAGATGTTGGTTCTCCAGAACGGGCACAAATGGTGTAAATGGTGGCTGTGCCCTCCTCTCCTGCAGTTCCTCCCAGCCGATGGTGGAGAAGAATGGATGCTCTCTGATGTTCCCGCACACACCGAGGCGCCTCTTAGAATTTTTACGGACCAGTCTCTTGGTCAGATGTTTCACGTCAGGATTAAGCCAAGTTGGAAATTTAGGCTTCGCGGTGGTGATGGCTTTGATAGCCATTTGCCTGACGGGGCCGTTGTAAAATGGGGAGCGTCCTGCTGCCATCCTGGACACCACAATCCCCAGGCTCCACCAGTCAACTGCGGTGCCGTATTTTTTTCTAAGAAGCACCTCGGGGGCCATGTAATGCAACGTTCCCGTCACTCCACGGATCTTATTGGAGGCGGTGACGCCATCTTGGGCCAATCCCAGGTCGATGATACGGACGTGGCCATCTGCATCCAACATTATATTCTCCGGCTTTAGATCTCTGCAAAGAAATAAGACGAGAGAATGACAAATCCGCCCAGTGATCCAGGAGACGGGGGATGGGTCATTTCACCACCAAGCAGAATAGCCATTCAGGAGTGTAGGAAAGCTGGGTGCACTGTTTCCAGCATGTAAAGGAGAATGAAAGAAGGGGGAAGTTCTGCTTACCGGTGGACGATGTTGTGTCCATGGAGGAACTGGAGGCCACATATCATCTCTGCTGTGTAGAATCTGATGGGGAGAACAGAGCGGAGTCTCAATGTCATGAAATCTTCCTCTATCAATTCCCTAATATCATGTTATGATGGAGTGTGTGCGGTCTCTAGCAGAGAGGAGGCGCTGATTATGGCAGCCTGTATTCTGCATTCTCTGTATTATCCTTCATCTGACCTCCCCCCTCATCTTTTCTTCTTTCCACCCCCCTAAGTCTCCTGATTATTTACTCGCCTTACGTTGCCGATGTTCAAGCAGCCGCACATCCTGATCAAAGCCTCCAGGCTGCCACCGGACAGATACTCCGTGATAAAAAATGCCCGCTCCTCAGATTGATGTGCGGCATAGAGGTGGCATAGGAACGGGCAGTGTCTGGCCGCTAGGAGTATCCGCCGCTCTCTCATAATTTCGTCCGTATTGTCCCGTTTGGTGATCATTTTTACGGCCATGTAGGTGTTTCGGCCGGGGACTGATGCCAGGACCACCTGAGGAAAACAAATGGAGATTCCTCATGAGAAGAAGAAGGAACAGGGGTGGACAGAGAGGTGGGTCAGTCGGGTAGTGCCCAGGACTCTACAGCAGAACAAAGCTGAGCTCCCAGCATAATGCAGTGTCTGCTGTTGGGTCCTGTATGGAGAGGTCTTCACGCCTTACCCACATTTGACATAATTATCTTAGTTGGTGGGGGTAGTATGGAGCAGGATCATACGCTATAATAGCGACCGTGGCATCTAAACAGTTAAATAGAGGTAAGCTCCCGCTGTCACCCCATCACCCCTACCCGCAGCGCGATCACAGTGTGTAGATAGTTGTCATGGCAGCCAGGGGGCCTAATGGAGACCCCAAGGTCTGCCAACTTGGTCCTCCTACTAAGCTTAATAGGGGGAGGCTAAAAGAACAATTCAAGCGATACATAAATATTGCAGTCAAAATAAATAAATAAACTTTTTTCTGTTTCGTTTTGTTTAGCTCCTCGAAAAATGGAATAAAAAGTTAAAAAGTGATTAAAAGTTTTATGTAACCCAAAATAGTACCAATAAACAGTACAGCTCGCCCCACAAAAAAGAAGTCCTCACACCGCCCCATCAACAGGAAAATAAAAAAAATTCTGGGTTTCAGAATATGGAGACACACCAAATTAATTTCTTTACAAATTGTTTTTATTGGATAAAAAGTATAAAAAATAAACCAATATAATTTTGGTATCCCCGTTATTGTACTGACCCGCAGAATAAAGGTAACGTGTCATTTTTACCACTTAGTTAACACCATAAAAGCCAAATTATTAAACCAATGGAGGAATTGCTGTTTTTTTTTTTTTTGCTATTTCACCTAAAAAAAAACAGCCTTTTACAATGTTCCCAGTAAATGATATGGAACATTGAATGGAGCCATTAAAAACGACAACTCGTGCCCCCAAAAATCAAAATCTCTCATATGTCGACAGAAAAATACTAAAATGAAAAACTAAAGTAGTGGTTATGGGGGCAGGAATACTTCTGGATGTCCTATTAGGCATCCCATAGGAGAACACTACACCCATCATCCATCTAGCATAACATGGTGACAACAGAGAACAATTGATGGAGATAAAAGGTCAACTTTAGGTTTACCACCCTATAAAATGAAATATTTAGATATTCTACTCACTTTGCCAAAGCTGCCCCTACCCAGGACCTGGTGGATGGTGAAGCGGCTGATGGTAAGCCTGGCATAGGGGCTGGATGTTCCAGGGTCTTGGCTGCTCCCAGGTCTTGGCTCCTCATCCTCCAATCCTCTGTCCTTGGCTCCTCTCCTCTTCTTCGTCATCTTCTTGAATCCGGTGACGCTGTCCTCCTCCCTCTTCCTCTTCTCCTCTTCTCGCTTCTCTTCGTCTTCTCCATGTCCATTGGACGCCATTTTCACCAATATCGTCCTACCTGTAGACTTCAGTCCGATCGCTGCCGTCGACAGTTGAAAGTAAACGGCAGTTGGTCGTGTGCAGGTCACGTGATGTCAGAGGTCATGGAATCCTCAGGTGGCACCTGCCTGGCAGTAACCTGCTCTGCTATGTCTGATGTGGGCATCATGAGTGCCAGTCTAGTGTCCAGAGCTGTGTTTCCCAACCAGGGTTTCTTATGGCCTGGTCAGGGGTCTGCAGAACACAGTAGCAATACATGCCACTCCTACAGTAGAGATAAACAACGGTTATTTGCTCAGGTTATTGGCAAAACCCTTTTCATCCACAATATAGAATCTGGGTTTATATTTAGGGGTCTGTATTTATTTAGGGGTCTGGTCTGGGGTCTGTATTTATTTAGGGGTCTGGGGTCTGTATTTATTTAGGGGTCTAGTCTGGGGTCTGTATTTATTTAGGAGACTGGTATGTGGTCTCCATTGATTAGGGGTCTGGTCTGGGGTCTGCATTTATTTAGGGGCCTGGTCTGGGGTCTGTATTTATTCAGGGGTCTGGTCTGGGGTCTGTATTTATTTAGGGGTCTGGTCTGGGGTCTGTATTTATTTAGGGGTCTGGTCTGGGGGTCTGCATTTTTTTAGGGGTCTTTTCTGGGGTCTGTATTTATTTAGGGGTGTGGTCTGGGGACTGCATTTATTTAGGGGTCTAGTCTTGGGTCTGTATTTAGGTGTCCGGTCTGGGGTCTGTATTTATTTAGGGGTCCGTTCTGGGGTCTGTATTTAGGGGTTTGGTCTGGGGTCTGTATTTATTTAGGGGTCTGGTCAGGGGTCTGTAATTATTTAGTGGTCTGGTCTGTGGCCTGCATTGATTTAGGGGTCTGGTCTGGGGTCTGTATTTATTTAGTAGTCTAGTCTGTATTTATTTAGGGAAGTGGTCTGGGGTCTGTATTTATTTAGGGGTCGGGTCTGGGGTCTGTAGTTATTTAGGGGTCTGGTCTGGGGTCTGTATTTAGTTAGGGGTCTATTTATTTAGGGGTCCAGTCTGTGGTCTGTATTTATTTATGGGTCTGGTCTGGGGTCTGTAATTATTTAGGGGTCTGGTCTGGGGTCTGTAATTATTTAGGGGTCTGGTCAGGGGTCTGTAATTATTTAGTGGTCTGGTCTGTGGCCTGCATTAATTTAGGGGTCTGGTCTGGGGTCTGTATTTATTTAGTAGTCTAGTCTAGGGTCTGTATTTATTTAGTGGTCCGGTCTGGGGTCAGCATTTATTTAGGGGTCTGGTCTGGGGTCTGCATTTATTTAGGGTTCTAGTCTGGGGTCTATTTATTTAGGGGTCCAGTCTGGGGTCTGTATTTAGGGGTCTGGTCTGGGGTCTGTATTTATTTAGGGGTCTGGTCTGTGATCTGTATTTATTTAGGGAAGTGGTCTGGGGTCTGTATTTATTTAGGGGTCGGGTCTGGGGTCTGTAGTTATTTAGGGGTCTGGTCTGGGGTCTGTATTTAGTTAGGGGTCTATTTATTTAGGGGTCCAGTCTGTGGTCTGTATTTATTTATGGGTCTGGTCTGGGGTCTGTAATTATTTAGGGGTCTGGTCTGGGGTCTGTAATTATTTAGGGGTCTGGTCTGGGGTCTGTATTTATTTAGGGGTTTGGTCTGGGGTCTGCATTTATTTAGGGGTCTGGTCTGGGATCTGTATTTATTAAGGGGTCTGATCTGGGGTCTGTATTTATTTAGGTGTCTGGTCTGGGGTCTGCATTTATTTAGTGCTCTAGTCTTGGGTCTGTATTTATTTAGGCGTCCGGTACATGGTCTGCATTAATTTGGGGGTCCAGTCTGGGGTCTGCATTTATTTAGGGGTCCGGTCAGGGGTCTGAATTTATTTAGGCGTCTGGTCTGGAGTCTGTAATTATTTGGGGGTCTGGTCTGTGGTCTGTAATTATTTAGGCGTCTGGTCTGGAGTCTGTAATTATTTGGGGGTCTGGTCTGGGGTCTGCATTTATTTAGTGCTCTAGTCTTGGGTCTGTATTTATTTAGGCGTCCGGTACATGGTCTGCATTAATTTGGGGGTCTGGTCTGGGGTCTGTATTTATTTAGGGGTCCAGTCTGGGGTCTGCATTTATTTAGGGGTCCGGTCAGGGGTCTGTATTTATTTAGGGGTCTGGTCTGGGGTCTGTATTTATTTAGGGGTCTGGTGTGGGGTCTGTATTTATTTAGGGGACTGGTCTGTGGTCTCCATTGATATAGGGGTCTGGTCTGGGGTCTGCATTTATTTAGGTGTCTGGTCTGGGGTCTGTATTTATTTAGGGGTCTGGTCTGGGGTCTGTATTTATTTATGGGTTTGTTCTGGGGTCTGTATTTATTTAGGGATCTAGTCTGTGGTCTGTATTTATTTAGTGGTCTAGTCTGGGGTCTGTATTCATTTAGGGTTCCGGTCTGGGGTCTGAATTAATTTGGGGGTCTGGTCTGGGGTCTGTTTTTATTTAGGGGTCTGGTCTAGGGTCTGCATTTATTTATGGGTCTAGTCTGTGGTCTGTATTTATTTAGGGATCTAGTCTGTGGTCTGTATTTATTTAGTGGTCTAGTCTGGGGTCTGTATTCATTTAGGGTTCCGGTCTGGGGTCTGAATTAATTTGGGGGTCTGGTCTGGGGTCTGTTTTTATTTAGGGGTCTGGTCTAGGGTCTGCATTTATTTATGGGTCTAGTCTGTGGTCTGTATTTATTTAGGGATCTAGTCTGTGGTCTGTATTTATTTAGTGGTCTAGTCTGGGGTCTGTATTCATTTAGGGTTCCGGTCTGGGGTCTGAATTAATTTGGGGGTCTGGTCTGGGGTCTGTATTTATTTAGGGGTCTGGTCTGAGTTCTGTATTCTTTTAGTACTCTTTTCCTGGGTCTGTATTTATTTAGGGGTCTGGTCTAGGGTCTGCATTTATTTAGGGGTCCGGTCTGGGGTCTGCATTAATTTGGGGGTCTGGTCTGGGGTCTGTATTTATTTAGGGGTCTGGTCTAGGGTCTGCATTGATTTAGGGGTCTGGTACATGGTCTGCATTAATTTAGGGGTCCAGTCTGGGGTTTGTATTTATTTAGGGGTCCGGTCTGGGGTCTGAATTTATTTAGGCGTCTGGTCTGGGGTCTGTAATTATTTAGGGGTCTGTATTCATTTAGGGGTCTGGTCTGGGGTCTGTATTTATTTAGGAGTCTGGTCTGGGGTCTGCATTCATTTAGGAGTCTGGTCTGGGGTCTGTATTTATTTAGGAGTCTAGTCTGGGGTCTGTATTTATTTAGGCGTCAGGTACGTGGTCTGCATTAATTTGGGGGTCTGGTCTGGGGTCTGTATTTATTAAGGGGTCTAGTCTGGGGTCTGTTTTTATTTAGGGGTCTGGTCTGGGGTCTGAATTTATTTAGGGGTCTGGTCTGAAGTCATTAAATATTTAGGGGTCTGTGGTCTGCATTGATTTAGGGGTCTTGTCTGGGGTCTGTATTCATTTAGGGGTCTGGTCTTGGGTCTGTATTTATTTAGTGGACCGGTCTAGGGTCTGCATTTATTTAGGGATCTAGTCTGGGGTCTGCATTCATTTAGGGGTCTACTCTGGGCTCTGCATTTATTTAGGGGTGTGGTCTGGGGTCTGTATTTATTTAGGGGTCCGGTCTGGGGTCTGCATTAATTTGGGGGTCTGGTCTGGGGTCTGTATTTATTTAGGGGTCTGGTCTAGGGTCTGCATTGATTTAGGGGTCTGGTACATGGTCTGCATTAATTTAGGGGTCCAGTCTGGGGTTTGTATTTATTTAGGGGTCCGGTCTGGGGTCTGAATTTATTTAGGCGTCTGGTCTGGGGTCTGTAATTATTTAGGGGTCTGTATTCATTTAGGGGTCTGGTCTGGGGTCTGTATTTATTTAGGAGTCTGGTCTGGGGTCTGCATTCATTTAGGAGTCTGGTCTGGGGTCTGTATTTATTTAGGAGTCTAGTCTGGGGTCTGTATTTATTTAGGCGTTCGGTCTGGGGTCTGTAATTATTTAGGGGTCTGTATTCATTTAGGTGTCTGGTCTGGGGTCTGTATTTATTTAGGAGTCTGGTCTGGGGTCTGCATTCATTTAGGAGTCTGGTCTGGGGTCTGAATTTATTTAGGGGTCTGGTCTGGGGTCTGTATTTATTTAGGGGTCTGGTTTGGGGTCTTTATTCATTTAGGGGTCTAGTCTTGGGTCTGTATTTATTTAGGGGTCTGGTCTGTAGTCTGCATTAATTTTATGGGTCTGGTTTGGGGTCTGTATTCATTTAGGGGTTCAGTCTGTGGTCTGTATTTATTTAGGAGTCTGGTCTGGGGTCTGTATTCATTTAGTGCTCTAGTCTTGGGGCTGTATTTATTAAGGGGTCTGGTCTAGGGTCTGCATTTATTAAGTGGTCTAGTCTGGGTTCTGTATTTATTTAGGGGTCCGCATTTATTTAGGGGTCTGGTCCATGGTCTATTTATTTAGTGGTCTGGTCTGGGGTCTGCATTTATTTAGGGGTCTAGTCTGGGGTCTAATTTATTTAGGGGTCTGTTCTGGGGTCTGTATTCATTACGGGTCTAGTCTGTGGTCTGCATTCATTTAGGGGTGTGCTCTGGGGTCTGTATTTATTTAGGGGTCTGGTTTGGGTTCTGTATTCATTTAGTGCTCTAGTCTTGGGTCTGTATTTATTTAGGGATCTTGTCTGGGGTCTGTATTTAGGTGTCGGGTCTAAGGACTGCATATATTTAGGGGTGTGGTCTGGGGTCTGCATTTATTTAGGGGTCTAGTCTGAGGTCTGTATTTATTTAGTGGTCCGGTCTGTGGTCTGTATTCATTTAGCGGTCTGGTCTTGGGTCTGTATTTATTTAGGGGTCTGGTCTAGGGTCTGCATTTATTTAGGGGTCTAGTCTTGGGTCTGTATTTAGGGGTCTGGTCTAGGGTCTGCATTTATTTAGGGGTCCGGTCTGGGGTCTGTATTTATTTAGGGGTCTGGTTTGGGGTCTGTATTAATTTAGGGGTCTGGTCTAGGGTCTGCATTTATTTAGGGGTCTTGTCTAGGGTCTGTATTCATTTTGGGGTCCAGTCTGGGGTCTGTATTTATTTAGGTGTAGGTCTGGGGTCTGTATTCATTTAGGGGTCAGGTCTGTGGTCTGTAATTATTTTGGGGTCTGGTCTGGGGTCTGTATTTATTTAGGGGTCTGGTCTAAGGTCTGCATTTATTTAGGAGTGCGGTCTGGGGTCTGTATTTATTTAGAGGTCTAGTCTGGGGTCTGCATTTATTTAAGGGTCTAGTCTGGTCTGTATTTATTTAGGGGTCTGGTTTGGGGTCTGTATTAATTTAGGTGTCCGGTCTGGAGTCTGCACTAATTTGGGGGTCTAGTATGGGGTCTGTATTTATTTAGGGGTCTGGTCTGGGGTCTGCATTTATTTAGGGGTCTGGTCTGGGGTTTGAATTTTATTAGGGTTCCGGTCAGGGGTCTGCATTTTTTAGGGGTCTAGTCTGGGGTCTGTATTTATTTAGGGGTCCGGTCTGAGGTCTGCATTAATTTGGGGGTCTAGTCTGGGGTCTATTTATTTAGAGGTCTAGTCTGCGGTCTGAATTTTATTAGGGGTCCGGTCAGGGGTCTGCATTTATTTAGGGGTCTAGTCTGGGGTCTGTATTTATTTAGAGGTCCAGTCTGGGGTCTGCATTTATTTTGGTGCCTGGTCTGTGGTCTGCATTGATTTAGGGGTCTGGTCTGGGGTCTGTATTTATTTAGGGGTCTGGTCTGGGGTCTGTATTTATTTAGGGGTCTAGTATTGGGTCTGCATTTATTTAGGGGTCTAGTATTGGGTCTGCATTTATTTAGGGGTCTGGTCTGGGGTTTGAATTTTATTAGGGGTCTTGTCAGGGGTCTGCATTTATTTAGTGGTCTAGTCTGGGGTCTGTATTTATTTAGGGGTCCGGTCTGAGGTCTGCATTAATTTGGGGGTCTAGTCTGGGGTCTATTTATTTAGAGGTCTAGTCTGCGGTCTGAATTTTATTAGGGGTCCGGTCAGGGGTCTGCATTTATTTAGGGGTCTAGTCTGGGGTCTGTATTTATTTAGGGGTCCAGTCTGGGGTCTGCATTTATTTTGGTACCTGGTCTGTGGTCTGCATTGATTTAGGGGTCTGGTCTGGGGTCTGTATTTATTTAGCGGTCTTGTCAGGGGTCTGCATTCATTTAGGGTTCTAGTCTTGGGTCTGTATTTATTTAGGGGTCTGGTTTGGGGTCTGTATTAATTTAGGGGTCTAGTCTTGGGTCTGTATTTATTTAGGGGTCTGGTCTGGGGTCTGTATTTATTTAGAGATCTAGTCTGGGGTCTGCATTTATTTAGGGATTTAGTCTGGAGTCTGTATTTATTTAGTGGTCCGGTCTGTGGTCTGTATTTATTTAGGGGTCTGGTCTGGGGTCTGCATTAATTTAGGAGTCTGCTCTGGGGTCTATATTTATTTAGGGGTCTGGTTTGGTGTCTGTATTTATTTAGGGGTCTAGTCTTGGGTCTGTATTTATTTAGGGGTCTGGTCTGGGGTCTGTATTTATTTAGGGGTCTGGTCTGGTGTCTGTATTTATTTAGGGGTTCGGTCTGGGGTCTGCATTTATTTAGGCGTCTGGGGTCTGTATTTATTTAGGGGTCTAGTCTTGGGTCTGTATTTATTTAGGGGTCTGGTCTGTGGTCTGCATTAATTTAGGGGTCTGCTCTGGGGTCTGTATTTATTTAGGGGTCTGGTTTGGGGTCTGTATTAAATTACGTGTCTAGTCTGGGGTCTGTATTTATTTAGGGGTTCAGTCTGGGGTCTGTGTTTATTTAGGGGTCCAGTCTGGGGTCTGAATTTATTTAGGGGTCTGGTCTGGGGTCTGTAAATATTTAGGGGTCTGGTCTGTGGTCTGCATTGATTTAGGGGTCTAGTCTGGGGTCTGTATTTATTTAGGGGTCCGGTCTGGGGTCTGCATTAATTTGGGGGTCTAGTCTGGGGTCTGTATTTATTTTGGGGTCCAGTCTGGGGTCTGTATTTATTTAGGGGTCTGTAATTATTTTGGTGCCTGGTCTGTGGTCTGCATTGATTTAGGGGTCTGGTCTGGGGTCTGTATTTATTTAGGGGTCTGGTCTGGTGTCTGCATTTATTTAGGGATCTAGTCTGGGGTCTGTATTTAGGGGTCTGGTCTAAGGACTGCATATATATGGGGTGTGGTCTGGGGTCTGTATTTATTTAGAGATCTAGTCTGGGGTCTGCATTTATTTAGGGATTTAGTCTGGGGTCTGTATTTATTTAGTGGTCCGGTCTGTGGTCTGTATTTATTTAGGGGTCTGGTTTGGGGTTTGTATTCATTTAGGGGTCTAGTCTGGGGTCTGTATTTATTTAGTGGTCCGGTCTGTGGTCTGTATTCATTTTGGGGTCCAGTCTGGTGTCTGTATTTATTATAGGTGTAGGTCTGGGGTCTGTATTCATTTAGGGGTCAGGTCTGTGGTCTGTATTTATTTAGGGGTCTTGTCTAAGGTCTGCATTTATTTAGGGGTGTGGTCTGTGGTCTGTATTTATTTAGAGGTCTAGTCTGGGGTCTGTATTTATTTAGGGGTCCGGTCTGTGGTCTGTATTTATTTAGGGGTCTGGTCTGTAGTCTGCATTAATTTAGGGGACTGGTTTGGGGTCTGTATTCATTTAGGGGTCTAGTCTGGGGTCTGTATTCATTTAGGTGTCCGGTCTGGGGTCTGCACTAATTTGGGGGTCTAGTATGGGGTCTGTATTTATTTAGGGGTCTAGTCTGGGGTCTGAATTTATTTAGGGGTCTGGTCTGGGGTCATTAAATATTTAGGGGTCTGGTCTGGGGTCTGTATTTATTTAGGTGTCTAGTCTTGGGTCTGTATTTATTTAGGGGTCTGGTCTGGGATCTGCATTTATTTAGGGGTCTGGTCTGGGGTCTGTATTTATTTAGGTATCTAATCTGGGGTCTGCATTCATTTAGGGGTCTACTCTGGGGTCTGTATTTAGGGGTCTGGTCTAAGGACTGCATTTATTTAGGGGTGTGGTCTGGGGTCTGTATTTATTTAGGTGTCTAGTCTGGGGTCTGTATTTATTTAGGGGTCCGGTCCGGGGTCTATTTATTTAGGGGTCTTGTCTGGGGTCTGTATTCATTTAGGGGTCTAGTCTGGGGTCTGCATTCATTTAGGGGTCTTTTCTGTGGTCTGTATTTATTTAGGGGTCTGGTCTTGGGTCTGTTCATTTAGGGGTCTAGTCTTGGGTCTGTATTTATTTAGGGGTCTGGTCTGGGGTCTGTATTTATTAAGGGGTCTGGTCTGGGGTCTGTAAATATTTAGGGGTCCGGTCTGAGGTCTGCATTTATTTAGGAGTCTGGTCTGGGGTCTGCATTGATTTAGGGGTCTGCTCTGTGGTCTGTATTAATTTAGGGGGTCTAGTCTTGGGTCTGTATTTAGGGGTCTGGTCTGGGGTCTGTATTTATTTAGGGGTCTGGTCTGGGGTCTGCATTAATTTAGGAGTCTGCTCTGGGGTCTGAAATTATTTAGGGGTCTGGTTTGGTGTCTGTATTTATTTAGGGGTCTAGTCTTGGGTCTGTATTTATTTAGGGGTCTGGTCTGGGGTCTGTATTTATTTAGGGGTCTGGTCTGGTGTCTGTATTTATTTAGGGGTTCGGTCTGGGGTCTGCATTTATTTAGGCGTCTGGTCTGGGGTCTGTATTTATTTAGGGGTCTAGTCTTGGGTCTGTATTTATTTAGGGGTCTGGTCTGTGGTCTGCATTAATTTAGGGGTCTGCTCTGGGGACTGTATTTATTTAGGGTTCTGGTTTGGGGTCTGTATTTATTTAGGGGTTCAGTCTGGGGTCTCTATTTATTTAGGGGTCTGGTCTGGGGTCTGTAAATATTTAGGGGTCTGGTCTGTGGTCTGCATTGATTTAGGGGTCTAGTCTGGGGTCTGTATTTATTTAGGGGTCCGGTCTGGGGTCTGCATTAATTTGGGGGTCTAGTCTGGGGTCTATTTATTTAGGGGTCTAGTCTGGGGTCTGAATTTTATTAGGGGTCCGGTCAGGGGTCTGCATTTATTTAGGGGTCTAGTCTGGGGTCTGTATTTATTTAGGGGTCCAGTCTGGGGTCTGTATTTATTTAGGGGTCTGGTTTGGGGTCTGTAATTATTTTGGTGCCTGGTCTGTGGTCTGCATTGATTTAGGGGTCTGGTCTGGGGTCTGTATTTATTTAGGGGTCTGGTCTGGGGTCTGTATTCATTTAGGGATCTAGTCTTGGTTCTGTATTTATTTAGGTGTCTGGTCTGGGGGCTGTATTTATTTAGGGGTCCGGTCTGGGGTCTGTATTTATTTAGGGGTCTGGTCTGGGGTCTGTATTCATTTAGGGGTCTAGTCTAGGGTCTGTATTTGTTTAGGGGTCTAGTCTTGGATCTGTATTTATTTAGGGGTCCAGTCTGGGGTCTGTATTTATTTAGGGGTCCGGTCTGGGGTCTGAATTTATTTAGGCATCTGGTCTGGGGTCTGTAATTATTTTGGGGTCTGGTCTGTGGTCTGCATTGATTTAGAGGTCTGGTCTGGGGTCTGTATTTATTTAGGGGTCTGGTCTGGTGTCTGCATTTATTTAGGGATCTAGTCTGGGGTCTGTATTTATTTAGAGATTTAGTCTGGGGTCTGTATTTATTTAGTGGTCCGGTCTGTGGTCTGTATTTATTTAGGGGTCTGGTTTGGGGTCTGTATTCATTTAGGGGTCTAGTCTGGGGTCTGTATTTATTTAGTATTCCGGTCTGTGGTCTGTATTCATTTTGGGGTCCAGTCTGGGGTCTGTATTTATTTAGGTGTAGGTCTGGGGTCTGTATTCATTTAGGGGTCAGGTCTGTGGTCTGTAATTATTTTGGGGTCTGGTCTGGGGTCTTTATTTATTTAGGGGTCTGGTCTAAGGTCTGCATTTATTTTTAGGGGTGTGGTCTGGGGTCTGTATTTATTTAGAGGTCTAGTCTGGGGTCTGCATTTATTTAAGGGTCTAGTCTGGGGTCTGTATTTATTTAGGGGTCCGGTCTGTGGTCTGTATTTATTTAGGGGTCTGGTCTGTAGTCTGCATTAATTTAGGGGACTGGTTTGGGGTCTGTATTCATTTAGGGGTCTAGTCTGGGGTCTGTATTCATTTTGGTGTCCGGTCTGGGGTCTGCACTAATTTGGGGGTCTAGTATGGGGTCTGTATTTATTTAGGGGTCTGGTCTGGGGTCTGAATTTATTTAGGGGTCTGGTCTGGGGTCATTAAATATTTAGGGGTCTGGTCTGGGGTCTGTATTTATTTAGGGGTCTAGTCTTGGGTCTGTATTTATTTAGGGGTCTGGTCTGGGATCTGCATTTATTTTGGGGTCTTGTCTGGGGTCTGTATTTATTTAGGTATCTAATCTGGGGTCTGCATTCATTTAGGGGTCTACTCTGGGGTCTGTATTTAGGGGTCTGGTCTAAGGACTGCATTTATTTAGGGGTGTGGTCTGGGGTCTGTATTTATTTAGAGATCTAGTCCCGGGTCTGCATTTATTTAGGGGTCTAGTCTGGGGTCTGTATTTATTTAGGGGTTCGGTCCGGGGTCTATTTATTTAGGGGTCTTGTCTGGGGTCTGCATTCATTTAGGGGTCTAGTCTGGGGTCTGCATTCATTTAGGGGTCTTTTCTGTGGTCTGTATTTATTTAGGGGTCTGGTCTGGGGTCTGTATTTATTTATGGGTCTAGTCTGGGGTCTGTATTCATTTAGGGGTCTAGTCTGGGGTCTGTATTTATTTAGGGGTCTAGTCTGGGGTCTGTATTCATTTAGGGGTCTAGTCTTGTGTCTGCATTTATTTAGGGGTCTTGTCTGGGGTCTGTATTTATTTAGGGGTCTGCATTGATTTAGGTGTCTGGTCTGGGGTCTGTTCATTTAGGGGTCTAGTCTTGGATCTGTATTTATTTTGGGGTCTGGTCTAGGGTCTGTATTTATTTAGGGGTCCGGTCTGGGGTCTGCATTTATTTAGGCGTCTGGTCTGAGGTCTGCATTTATTTAGGCATCTGGTCTGGGGTCTGTATTTATTTAGGGGTGTGCTCTTGGGTCTGTATTCATTTAGGGGTCTAGTCTGGGGTCTGTATTCATTTTGGTGTCCGGTCTGGGGTCTGCACTAATTTGGGGGTCTAGTATGGGGTCTGTATTTATTTAGGGGTCTGGTCTGGGGTCTGAATTTATTTAGGGGTCTGGTCTGGGGTCATTAAATATTTAGGGGTCTGGTCTGGGGTCTGTATTTATTTAGGGGTCTAGTCTTGGGTCTGTATTTATTTAGGGGTCTGGTCTGGGATCTGCATTTATTTTGGGGTCTGGTCTGGGGTCTGTATTTATTTAGGTATCTAATCTGGGGTCTGCATTCATTTAGGGGTCTACTCTGGGGTCTGTATTTAGGGGTCTGGTCTAAGGACTGCATTTATTTAGGGGTGTGGTCTGGGGTCTGTATTTATTTAGAGATCTAGTCTGGGGTTTGCATTTATTTAGGGGTCTAGTCTGGGGTCTGTATTTATTTAGGGGTCCGGTCCGGGGTCTATTTATTTAGGGGTCTTGTCTGGGGTCTGTATTCATTTAGGGGTCTAGTCTGGGGTCTGCATTCATTTAGGGGTCTTTTCTGTGGTCTGTATTTATTTAGGGGTCTGGTCTGGGGTCTGTATTTATTTATGGGTCTAGTCTGGGGTCTGTATTCATTTAGGGGTCTAGTCTGGGGTCTGTATTTATTTAGGGGTCTAGTCTGGGGTCTGTATTCATTTAGGGGTCTAGTCTTGGGTCTGCATTTATTTAGGGGTCTTGTCTGGGGTCTGTATTTATTTAGGGGACTGGTCTGGGGTCTGCATTGATTTAGGTGTCTGGTCTGGGGTCTGTTCATTTAGGGGTCTAGTCTTGGGTCTGTATTTATTTTGGGGTCTGGTCTAGGGTCTGTATTTATTTAGGGGTCCGGTCTGGGGTCTGCATTTATTTAGGCGTCTGGTCTGGGGTCTGCATTTATTTAGGCATCTGGTCTGGGGTCTGTATTTATTTAGGGGTCTGCTCTTGGGTCTGTATTTATTTAGGGGTCTGGTTTGGTGTCTGTATTCAATTAGGGGTCTAGTCTGGGGTCTGTATTTATTTAGGGGTTCAGTCTGGGGTCTGTATTTATTTAGGGGTCTGGTCTGGTGTCTGCATTTATTTAGGGATCTAGTCTGGGGTCTGTATTTAGGGGTCTGGTCTAAGGACTGCATATATTTAGGGGTGTGGTCTGGGGTCTGTATTTATTTAGCTGTCTGGTTTGGGGTCTGCATTTATTTAGGGGTCTAGTCTGGGGTCTATATTTATTTAGGGGTCTGGTCTGGGGTCTGTATTCATTTAGGGGTCTAGTCTTGGGTCTGTATTTATTTAGGAGTCTGGTGTCAGTATTTATTTAGGGGTCTGGTCTGTGGTCTGCATTGATCTAGGGGTCTGCTCTGTGGTTTGTATTTATTTAGGGGTCTGGTTTAGGGTCTGTATTCATTTAGGGGTCTAGTCTTGGGTCTGTATTCATTTAGGGGTCTAGTCTGTGGTCTGCATTAATTTAGGAGTCTGCTCTGGGGTCTGTATTTATTTAGGGTTCTGGTTTAGGGTCTGTATTCATTTAGGGGTCTAGTCTGGGGTCTGTATTTATTTAGGTGTCCAGTCTGGGGTCTGTATTTATTTAGGGGTCCAGTCTGGGGTCTGGATTTATTTAGGGTTCTGGTCTGGGGTCTGTAAATATTTAGGGGTCTGGTCTGGAGTCTGTATTTATTTAGGGGTCTGGTCTGTGGTCTGCATTGATTTAGGGGTCTGCTCTGGGGTCTGTATTTATTTAGGGGTCTAGTTTGGGGTCTGTAATTATTTTGGGGTCTGGTCTGTGGTCTGCATTGAATTAGGGATCTGGTCTGGGGTCTGTATTTATTTAGGCGTCTGGTCTGGGGTCTGTATTCATTTAGGGGTCTAGTCTTGGGTCTGTATTTATTTAGGAGTCTGGTCTGGGGGTCTGTATTTATTTAGGGGTCTGGTCTGTGGTCTGCATTGATTTAGGGGTCTGCTCTGGGGTCTGTATTTATTTAGGGGTCTGGTTTGGGGTCTGTAATTATTTTGGGGTCTGGTCTGTGGTCTGTATTGAATTAGGGGTCTGGTCTGGGGTCTGTATTCATTTAGGGGTCTAGTCTTGGGTCTGTATTTATTTAGGAGTATGGTCTGGGGTCTGTATTTATTTAGGGGTCTAGTCTGGGGTCTGTATTTATTTAGTATTCCGGTCTGTGGTCTGTATTCATTTTGGGGTCCAGTCTGGGGTCTGTATTTATTTAGGTGTAGGTCTGGGGTCTGTATTCATTTAGGGGTCAGGTCTGTGGTCTGTAATTATTTTGGGGTCTGGTCTGGGGTCTTTATTTATTTAGGGGTCTGGTCTAAGGTCTGCATTTATTTTTAGGGGTGTGGTCTGGGGTCTGTATTTATTTAGAGGTCTAGTCTGGGGTCTGCATTTATTTAAGGGTCTAGTCTGGGGTCTGTATTTATTTAGGGGTCCGGTCTGTGGTCTGTATTTATTTAGGGGTCTGGTCTGTAGTCTGCATTAATTTAGGGGACTGGTTTGGGGTCTGTATTCATTTAGGGGTCTAGTCTGGGGTCTGTATTCATTTTGGTGTCCGGTCTGGGGTCTGCACTAATTTGGGGGTCTAGTATGGGGTCTGTATTTATTTAGGGGTCTGGTCTGGGGTCTGAATTTATTTAGGGGTCTGGTCTGGGGTCATTAAATATTTAGGGGTCTGGTCTGGGGTCTGTATTTATTTAGGGGTCTAGTCTTGGGTCTGTATTTATTTAGGGGTCTGGTCTGGGATCTGCATTTATTTTGGGGTCTGGTCTGGGGTCTGTATTTATTTAGGTATCTAATCTGGGGTCTGCATTCATTTAGGGGTCTACTCTGGGGTCTGTATTTAGGGGTCTGGTCTAAGGACTGCATTTATTTAGGGGTGTGGTCTGGGGTCTGTATTTATTTAGAGATCTAGTCTGGGGTCTGCATTTATTTAGGGGTCTAGTCTGGGGTCTGTATTTATTTAGGGGTCCGGTCCGGGGTCTATTTATTTAGGGGTCTTGTCTGGGGTCTGCATTCATTTAGGGGTCTAGTCTGGGGTCTGCATTCATTTAGGGGTCTTTTCTGTGGTCTGTATTTATTTAGGGGTCTGGTCTGGGGTCTGTATTTATTTATGGGTCTAGTCTGGGGTCTGTATTCATTTAGGGGTCTAGTCTGGGGTCTGTATTTATTTAGGGGTCTAGTCTGGGGTCTGTATTCATTTAGGGGTCTAGTCTTGTGTCTGCATTTATTTAGGGGTCTTGTCTGGGGTCTGTATTTATTTAGGGGTCTGCATTGATTTAGGTGTCTGGTCTGGGGTCTGTTCATTTAGGGGTCTAGTCTTGGATCTGTATTTATTTTGGGGTCTGGTCTAGGGTCTGTATTTATTTAGGGGTCCGGTCTGGGGTCTGCATTTATTTAGGCGTCTGGTCTGAGGTCTGCATTTATTTAGGCATCTGGTCTGGGGTCTGTATTTATTTAGGGGTCTGGTCTGGGGTCTGCATTTATTTAGGGGTGTGCTCTTGGGTCTGTATTCATTTAGGGGTCTAGTCTGGGGTCTGTATTCATTTTGGTGTCCGGTCTGGGGTCTGCACTAATTTGGGGGTCTAGTATGGGGTCTGTATTTATTTAGGGGTCTGGTCTGGGGTCTGAATTTATTTAGGGGTCTGGTTTGGGGTCTGTATTTATTTAGGGGTCTAGTCTTGGGTCTGTATTTATTTAGGGGTCTGGTCTGGGATCTGCATTTATTATGGGGTCTGGTCTGGGGTCTGTATTTATTTAGGTATCTAATCTGGGGTCTGCATTCATTTAGGGGTCTACTCTAGGGTCTGTATTTAGGGGTCTGGTCTAAGGACTGCATTTATTTAGGGGTGTGGTCTGGGGTCTGTATTTATTTAGAGATCTAGTCTGGGGTTTGCATTTATTTAGGGGTCTAGTCTGGGGTCTGTATTTATTTAGGGGTCCGGTCCGGGGTCTATTTATTTAGGGGTCTTGTCTGGGGTCTGTATTCATTTAGGGGTCTAGTCTGGGGTCTGCATTCATTTAGGGGTCTTTTCTGTGGTCTGTATTTATTTAGGGGTCTGGTCTGGGGTCTGTATTTATTTATGGGTCTAGTCTGGGGTCTGTATTCATTTAGGGGTCTAGTCTGGGGTCTGTATTTATTTAGGGGTCTAGTCTGGGGTCTGTATTCATTTAGGGGTCTAGTCTTGGGTCTGCATTTATTTAGGGGTCTTGTCTGGGGTCTGTATTTATTTAGGGGACTGGTCTGGGGTCTGCATTGATTTAGGTGTCTGGTCTGGGGTCTGTTCATTTAGGGGTCTAGTCTTGGGTCTGTATTTATTTTGGGGTCTGGTCTAGGGTCTGTATTTATTTAGGGGTCCGGTCTGGGGTCTGCATTTATTTAGGCGTCTGGTCTGGGGTCTGCATTTATTTAGGCATCTGGTCTGGGGTCTGTATTTATTTAGGGGTCTGCTCTTGGGTCTGTATTTATTTAGGGGTCTGGTTTGGTGTCTGTATTCAATTAGGGGTCTAGTCTGGGGTCTGTATTTATTTAGGGGTTCAGTCTGGGGTCTGTATTTATTTAGGGGTCTGGTCTGGTGTCTGCATTTATTTAGGGATCTAGTCTGGGGTCTGTATTTAGGGGTCTGGTCTAAGGACTGCATATATTTAGGGGTGTGGTCTGGGGTCTGTATTTATTTAGCTGTCTGGTTTGGGGTCTGCATTTATTTAGGGGTCTAGTCTGGGGTCTATATTTATTTAGGGGTCTGGTCTGGGGTCTGTATTCATTTAGGGGTCTAGTCTTGGGTCTGTATTTATTTAGGAGTCTGGTGTCAGTATTTATTTAGGGGTCTGGTCTGTGGTCTGCATTGATCTAGGGGTCTGCTCTGTGGTTTGTATTTATTTAGGGGTCTGGTTTAGGGTCTGTATTCATTTAGGGGTCTAGTCTTGGGTCTGTATTCATTTAGGGGTCTAGTCTGTGGTCTGCATTAATTTAGGAGTCTGCTCTGGGGTCTGTATTTATTTAGGGTTCTGGTTTAGGGTCTGTATTCATTTAGGGGTCTAGTCTGGGGTCTGTATTTATTTAGGTGTCCAGTCTGGGGTCTGTATTTATTTAGGGGTCCAGTCTGGGGTCTGGATTTATTTAGGGTTCTGGTCTGGGGTCTGTAAATATTTAGGGGTCTGGTCTGGAGTCTGTATTTATTTAGGGGTCTGGTCTGTGGTCTGCATTGATTTAGGGGTCTGCTCTGGGGTCTGTATTTATTTAGGGGTCTAGTTTGGGGTCTGTAATTATTTTGGGGTCTGGTCTGTGGTCTGCATTGAATTAGGGATCTGGTCTGGGGTCTGTATTTATTTAGGCGTCTGGTCTGGGGTCTGTATTCATTTAGGGGTCTAGTCTTGGGTCTGTATTTATTTAGGAGTCTGGTCTGGGGTCTGTATTTATTTAGGGGTCTGGTCTGTGGTCTGCATTGATTTAGGGGTCTGCTCTGGGGTCTGTATTTATTTAGGGGTCTGGTTTGGGGTCTGTAATTATTTTGGGGTCTGGTCTGTGGTCTGTATTGAATTAGGGGTCTGGTCTGGGGTCTGTATTCATTTAGGGGTCTAGTCTTGGGTCTGTATTTATTTAGGAGTATGGTCTGGGGTCTGTATTTATTTAGGGGTCTAGTCTTGGGTCTGTATTTATTTAGGGGTCTGGTCTGGGGAGTGCTTTTTTATTTAGGGGTCCGGTCTGCGGTCTGCATTTATTTAGGAGTCTGGTCTGGGGTCTGTATTTATTTAGGGGTCTAGTCTTGGGTCTGTATTTATTTAGGGGTCTGGTCTGTGGTCTGTATTAATTAAGGGGTCTGGTCTAGGGTCTGCATTTATTTAGGGGTCTGGTCTGGGGTCTGTATTTAGTTAGGGGTCTGGTCTGTGGTCTGTGTTTATTTAGGGGTCTAGTCTTGGATCTGTATTTATTTAGGGGTCTGGTCTGGGATCTGTATTTATTTAGGGGTCCGTTCTTGGTCTGTATTTTTTTAGGGGTCCGGTCTGGGGTCTGCATTTATTTAGGAGTCTGGTCTGGGGTCTGCATTTATTTAGGGGTCTAGTCTGGGGTCTGTATTTATTTAGGGGTTCAGTCTGGGGTCTGTATTTATTTAGGGGTCCGGTCTGGGGTCTGAATTTATTTAGGCGTCTGGTCTGGGGTCTGTAATTATTTTGGGGTCTGGTCTGTGGTCTGCATTGATTTAGGAGTCTGGTCTGGGGTCTGTATTTTTTTTAGGGGTCAGGTCTCGGGTCTTTATTCATTTAGGAGTCTGGTCTGGGGTCTGCATTTATTTAGGGGTCTGGTCTGGGGTCTGTATTTATTTAGGGGTCTGGTCTTGGGTCTGCATTGATCTAGGGGTTTGCTCTGGGGTCTATTTATTTAGGGGTCTGGTTTGGGGTCTGTAATTATTTTGGTGTCTGGTCTGTTGTCTGCATTGATTTAGGGGTCTGGTCTGGGGTTTGTATTCATTTAGGGGTCTAGTCTTGGGTCTGTATTTATTTAGGAGTCTGGTCTGCGGTCTGTATTTATTTAGGGGTCCGATCTGGGGTCTGCATTTATTTAGGAGTCTGGTCTAGGGTCAGAATTTATTTAGGGGTCTGGTCTGTTTTCTGCTTTGATTTAGGGGTCTGCTCTGTGGTCTGTATTTATTTAGGGGTCTGGTTTGGGGTCTGTATTCATTTAGGGGTCTAGTCTTGGGTCTGCATTAATTTATGAGTCTGCTCTGGGGTCTGTATTTATTTAGGGGTCTGGTTTGGGGTCTGTATTCATTTAGGGGTCTAGTCTGGGGTCTGTATTTATTTAGGGGTCTGGTCTGGGGTCTTTATTTATTTAGGTGTCCGGTCTGGGGTCTGGATTTATTTAGGGGTCCGGTCTGGGGTCTGGATTTATTTAGGGGTCTGGTCTGTGGTCTATATTTATTTAGGGGTCTGTGGTCTGCATTGATTTAGGGGTCTGGTCTGGGGTCTGTAATTATTTAGTGGTCTGGTCTGTGGTCTGCATTGATTTAGGGGTCTGGTCTGGGGGTCTGTATTTATTTAGGGGTCTGGTCTGGGGTCTGTATTTATTTAGGGGTCCAGTCTGGGGTCTGCATTTATTTAGGGGTCTAGTCTGGGGTCTGTATTTTTTTAGGGGTCCACTCTGTGGTCTGTATTTTATTAGGGGTCCGGTTTGGAGTCTTTATTCATTTAGGGGTCTGGTCTGGGGTCTGTAATTATTTAGTGGTTTGGTCTGTGGTCTGCATTGTTTTAGGGGTCTGTAATTATTTAGGGGTCTGGTCTGTGGTCTGTATTTATTTAGGGGTCTGGTCTGGGGTCTGTATTTATTTAGGGGTCTGGTCTGGGGTCTGTATTCATTTAGGGGTCTAGTCTAGGGTCTGTATTTATTTAGGGGTCTAGTCTGGGGTCTGTATTTATTTAGGGGTCTGGTCTGGGTCTGTATTTATTTAGGGGACTGGTCTGTGGTCTCCATTGATTTAGGAGTCTAGTCTGGGGTCTGTATTTATTTAGGGGTCCGGTCTGAGGTCTGCATTTATTTAGGGGTCCAGTCTGGGGTCTGTTTTTATTTAGGGGTCTGATCTGGAGGTCTGTATTTATTTAGTGGTCTGGTCTGTGGTCTGTATTTATTTAGGGAACTGGTCTGGGGTCTGTATTTATTTAGGGGTCTGGTCTGGGGTCTGTATTTATTTAGGGGTGTAGTCTTGGGTCTATATTTATTTAGGGGTCCGTTCTGGAGGACTAATCAGTCTCTAGAACAATATTTAAGGTGTTTTATCTCTGACTGTCAATATGATTGGGTCTCCTTCATTTCCCTCGCCAAATTTTCCCTTAATAACCGGGTCAGTAACTCATCAGGGGTCTCCACATTTTTCTGTAATTTTGGGTTTAATCCACGGTTCTCCTCTGTTTCACCTGGTGGTTCCAACAATCCCGAGGTAGATCTCGTTCATCGGGAACTGTCCACAGTCTGGGTCCAGGTTCAGAAGAAACTAGAGGCGTCCCAGAGCATACAAAAGCAAAGCACCACACACTTTTCAAAAAAGTGCCAAAGGCAGCGTAAACCGACCAAAAGCTTTCCCGCAAATTGCGACTTTTGGGACTTTTCTATGCCAGATAAGCAGCTTAGCAAGGTTAATAAATTCTCCTCTAAGGCTACAGACAGTAATACAATATCTTAATGCAAGGATGTGTACACTCTGTGTCTGACTGAGGTACCTTGGACCCACCAAAGGAAATAATTCTTGGGGGTCTACACTTCCACTATATAGAAATAATGTGAACACTCTTAATTGTGTACTAAAAACGTGTGTAGTAAAACAAAGACCAATATTCCCACCATATAGTGACAGATATCAGTCCTACACAGGCATTCTGCAGACCATATACACTACCGTTCAAAAGTTTAGGGTCACTTAGAAATTTCCTTATTTTTGAAAGAAAAGCACAGTTTTTTTTCAATGAAGATAACATTAAATTAATCAGAAATACACTCTATCCATTGTTAATGTGGTAAATGACTATTCTAGCTGCAAACGTCTGGTTTTTAATGCAATATCTACATAGGTGTATAGAGGCCAATTTCCAGCAACCATCACTCCAGTGTTCTAATGGTACATTGTGTTTGCTAACTGTGTTAGAAGGCTAATGGATGATTACAAAACACTTGAAAACCCTTGTGCAATTATGTTAGCACCTGTAAAGGATGTGCCAGGCACAGCGGGGTTAACGCCCATAGGTAATCAGTCGGCACCTGAGTCTATGTCTCTGAGACTGACTCCAGCTTCCACCACTCAGGCTGGCAGGCTTAGGAGTGGGAGAGCCTATCGCAGCCTGGCCAGACTCCGCTAGCTCCCGCCCTCTGTCTATTTATACCTGCCTTTCCTGTTCCTCCTTTGCTTGTGATTCTTCTCGTGTGGTTTCCTGGCCCAGCTACAGCTCCTGACTATTTGATCCTGCTCCATACTGACCCTGGCTTACTAACTACTCTCCTGCTCTGCGTTTGGTACCTCGTACACTCCTGGTTTGACTCGGCTCGTTCACCTCTCTTGTTGCTCACGGTGTTGCCGTGGGCAACTGCCCCATTTCCCTTAGCTTTGTGTACCCTTGTCTGTTTGTCTCGTGCACTTACTGAGCGTAGGGACCGCCGCCCAGTTGTACCCCGTCGCCTAGGGCGGGTCGTTGCAAGTAGGCAGGGACAGAGTGGCAGGTAGATTAGGGCTCACTTGTCCGTTTCCCTACCCCTATCATTACAGCACCGCTGTAAACATTTTTGCTGTTTAGAGGAGCCATACAACTGACCTTCCTTTGAGCTAGTTGAGAATCTGGAGCATTACATTTGTGGGTTCGATTAAACTCTCCAAATGGCTAGAAAAATAGAGCTTTCATGTGAAACTCGACAGTCTATTCTTGTTCTTAGAAATGAAGGCTATTCCATGCGAGAAATTGCCAAGAAACTGCAGATTTGCTACAACGGTGTGTACTACTCCCTTCAGAGGACAGCACAAACAGGCTCTAACCAGAGTAGAAAGGGAAGTGGGAGGCCCCGCTGCACAACTGAGCAACAAGACAAGTACATTAGAGTCTCTAGTTTGAGAAATAGACGCCTAACAGGTCCTCAACTGGCAGCTTCATTAAATAGTACCCACAAAACGCCAGTGTCAACGTCTACAGTGAAGAGGCGACTCCAGGATGCTGGCCTTCAGGGCAGAGTGGCAAAGAAAAAGCCATATCTGAGACTGGCTAATAAAAGGAAAAGATTAATATGGGCAAAAGCTCAGACATTGGACAGAGGAAGATTGGAAAAAAGTGTTATGGACAGACGAATCGAAGTTTGAGGTGTTTGGATCACACAGAAGAACATTTGTGAGACGCAGAAAACTGAAAAGATGCTGGAAGAGTGCCTGACGCCATCTGTCAAGCATGGTGGAGGTAATGTGATGGTCTGGGGTTGCTTTGGTGCTGGTAAAGTGGGACATTTGTACAAGGTAAAAGGGATTTTGAATAAGGAAGGCTATCACTCCATTTTGCAACACCATGCCATACCCTGTGGACAGCGCTTGATTGGAGCCAATTTCATCCTACAACAGGACAATGACCAAAAGCACACCTCCAAATGATGCAAGAACTATTTAGGGAAGAAGCCGGCAGCTGGTATTCTATCTGTAATGGAGTGGCCAGCGCAGTCACCAGATCTCAGCATTATACTAGGATGCACAATTCTATATTAAAATATTATCATATTAGTCATGTGTCCTAGTATACCCACATCCAGCGATGGGTGGGATGGGTGAAACATAAAATAGTTTTCCATGAGTTTTGGACTGCGATGTGCTGCTGATCTCTCCTTTTGGGGGTAATATACAGGGAATATGGGGGTTACAGTGGAGGAAATAAGTATTTGATCCCTTGCTGATTTTGTAAGTTTGCCCACTGTCAAAGTCATGAACAGTCTAGAATTTTTAGGCTAGGTTAATTTTACCAGTGAGAGATAGATTATATTAAAAAAAAAAAAAGAAAATCACATTGTCAAAATTATATATATTTATTTGCATTGTGCACAGAGAAATAAGTATTTGATCCCCTACCAAACATTAAGAGTTCAGCCTCCTCCAGACCAGTTACACGCTCCAAATCAACTTGGTGCCTGCATTAAAGACAGCTGTCTTAAATGGTCACCTGTATAAAAGTTTCCTGTCCACAGACTCAATTAATCAGTCTGACTCTAACCTCTACAACATGGGCAAGACCAAAGAGCTTTCTAAGGATGTCAGGGACAAGATCATAGACCTGCACAAGGCTGGAATGGGCTACAAAACCATAAGTAAGACGCTGGGTGAGAAGGAGACAACTGTTGGTGCAATAGTAAGAAAATGGAAGACATACAAAATGACTGTCAATCGACATCGATCTGGGGCTCCATGCAAAATCTCACCTCGTGGGGTATCCTTTATCCTGAGGAAGGTGAGAGCTCAGCCGAAAACTACATGGGGGGAACTTGTTAATCATCTCAAGGCAGCTGGGACCACAGTCACCAAGAAAACCATTGGTAACACATTACGCCGTAATGGATCAAAATCCTGCAGTGCCCGCAAGGTCCCCTTGCTCAAGAAGGCACATGTACAGGCCCATCTGAAGTTTGCAAATGAACATCTGGATGATTCTGAGAGTGATTGGGAGAAGGTGCAGTGGTCAGATGAGACAAAAATTGAGCTCTATGGCATTAACTCAACTCGCCGTTTTTGGAGGAAGAGAAATGCTGCCTATGACCCAAAGAACACCGTCCCTACTGTCAAGCATGGAGGTGGAAACATTATGTTTTGGGGGTGTTTCTCTGCTAAGGGCACAGGACTACTTCACCGCATCAATGGGAGAATGGATGGAGCCATGTACCGTCAAATCCTGAGTGACAACCTCCTTCCCTCCACCAGGACATTAAAAATGGCTCGTGGCTGGGTCTTCCAGCACGACAATTACACGAAACATACAGCCAAGGCAACAAAGGAGTGGCTCAAAAAGAAGCACATTAAGGTCATGGAGTGGCCAAGTCAGTCTCCAGACCTTAATCCCATCGAAAACTTATGGAGGGAGCTGAAGATACGAGTTGCCAAGCGACAGCCTCGAAATCTTAATGATTTACAGATGATCTGCAAAGAGGAGTGGGCCAAAATTCCATCTAACGTGTGCAAACCTCATCATCAACTACTAAAAACGTCTGACTGCTGTGCTTGCCAACAAGGGTTTTGCCACCAAGTATTAAGTCTTGTTTGCCAAAGGGATCAAATACTTATTTCTCTGTGCACAATGCAAATAAATATATATAATTTTGACAATGTGAATTATTTTTATTTTTTTTATATAATCTATCTCTCACTGGTAAAATTAACCTAGCCTAAAAATTCTAGACTGTTCATGTCTTTGACAGTGGGCAAACTTACAAAATCAGCAAGGGATCAAATACTTATTTCCTTCACTGTATATAAGGGACTCTCATCATCCCTGTATATACCAGCCATCATCCCCATATATAACCACCATTATCCGTGTATGTACCAGCCCACCTTTATCTCGGTATAAAATCTCCATCACCCCTGTATATACCATTAGGGCGGGCACTGTCAGCTTGCTGTGGCGTGCGGGCATTGTGGCTAAACAAGAAGTAAATGGGGTGGGCATTGAGGACACCGTGGACCAATAGGATGCCTGAAACGCCGGTATATGGGAAAAGTCCAGCAGAATCTGAAAATATGCCTCCTGATTGCTTAAAGGCTATGTACACCTTTGCACTGTTTTTTTTAAATTGCCTTGTATGTATTGTACAAAATAAATCACATTTCTAATTGGTCTACCATTTGTCTTCTGTACCTGCAGAGTATTTCAGTTTATGGCCAGCTGCTGTATTCAGTTATCTCTCTAAGGCCCTGTTCACACCTGCGTTGGGGCCGTGATTTTACAAGAGACAATAGTGCAGATGTGAACGAGGCCTTATCCGTCAGTCATCACCCTAATGGCAAACTGAGCAGCTCCTCTTTTGCAGGCTCATGAACAAGCATTTACTGTGGAATCTGCGCATGTGCATGGTCCTAATTACTGCATACCTCCTAACCGTCCCGGATACAGCGGGACAGTCCAGGATTCCGGGCGGTGTTACAATGTCCCAAGCGGCCGGTGGTATGTCTTGGTGTCAACTGTATTTGCGTCCTAAGGATGCAGATCCAGTTGAATCCGATGCTAATGTAAGGGATCGTCAGCTCCCTGCTTCTGTATTAGTACCACTCGCCGAGGAATTCCCGGGCACAGCACTACTTTAAGTGCGGAGCCCCTTATCTCACTATTCATATATGTACATTGACGTCGGGGACTACTCCTGGAGCGGAATCCACTGCCTTTGCATTGCTGATGGTCTGGCCGGGGATTCCGCTCCTAGGCGGAACCCCTGATGTCACTGTCCATATATGTACAGTTACATCAAGGGCTCCTCCTGGAGTGCAATCCCTGGCCACAGCGTGGCCGACGCTCTGGACAGGGATTCTGCTCCTATAGGGAATGCCTTACGTCACTGTCCATGTTATGGACAGTGACGGCAGGGGCTCCTCCTGGAGTGGAATCACTGGGGGGGGCACCATCTACATGGGCACTGTGTGTGACACTATCTATATGGGCACTGGCGCTTTATATGTGTGCACTGGTACTAGAGGTAGCTAAGGGGGCATTAAACTGTATGGGGGCAGCTATTTGTCATAATTTCTAGCAACGCATTCCCTTTAATACTGGCGTTTCATACACCAGTCCTATTAAACAGTTTGCTGGAGTAAGATGCAACACATTTATTAACAGGCGAATGACTCTTAATAAATGTGTCGCATCTTTTAGTTGCAGTGAGGCCTGTCATCAGTACTTTCTACGTGCTGCGGCCTGCTGTACATTTAAAGTACATTTTTTAAATGTATTTTATTGTCTGATTGGGGGGGGCATACAGTCTGATTGGGGGGGGAGGTATGGGTCTGGCATGGACCTTTGCCTTGTTATGCCCCCCAGAGATAAATCTGGGCCGCATTATACATATAGATTTCTGCTATAATTGACATCAGTTACTGGCGTAAATTATAGTAAAATTGTTGGCCATTTCTGCTATGCCCCGCTCATTTTTTGCCCCCAAAAATGACGACATTTGCGCATTTTGTGAATTTTCTACGCTAGTAAACTGTTGTAGAAAGGTTAATATATTCCCCCAAAGGCTACAGACCGTAATACAATATCTTAATGTAAGGATGTGTACACTTAATTGTGCAGCAACGCTTGTTGTCTCCATTCTATGTCAGTGTGGGAAGTAGATGTCCGGCCTTATGATTTTGTGATATGTGATAGACCCAGAATCCCAATCACCAAACCAAAGAATGCAAAATAAAGACACAAAACATTATAATTGGGTGTTAAATGGTCAAAACTTTTATTATATTATATGACCAAACCCAAAATGGCAAACCTCCGACTCACGAAGAGTCACCCTCCAGCACGCAGGAAAGGAAAAACCCCCTGTGGGGGAAACCTCTAGGGAAACCATGGCTGGAGGATTGCCCTTCCTCTGGGCTTAGAAGGTGCCAAAATATCATTTGTAACAGAATTTGTAAGTTTTCTCAGATTTTCAAGGAAAGACAATACAATGAACGAACGACATAAAACACATAAATCGGCTGATCTGGTTGGCTAGGCGGATGTCTCTCTACCTGGGCACCCATTAAAATGAATGGGCGATCCACGGATGAGACGGGCCCTCCAGATGCCTCCTTGTAGCACCTGTCTCCGCTCTGGCTAATAGAGGGGGATCTCCTGCTGGAAACCCCCCTCTATTACAGACAACCCGTATGAAGAGGATGGCATCACTGTGATGAAGAAGTGGTCTGGGGTGAAGGGTTTCCCTGCTAGAACCTCCAAATTACATCAGGTCGGTATTGGTGGGGAAGTCAAGCTCAAGGTCCTCAGTCCCATCCAATATGGCGCTGAATGTGGCAGTAAAACCTTCTAATATGGAATCTTCTTTATGTCATAAACATTTGTATTTATGACATCAGCACCTTCATCATCATTACTACAGGAGTTTATTACCACTGCACAACTCATACATTGTGACGTCACCCACAGTGGTCTGAAGTGTTAACCCTTTAATGACTGGCAGTGTACTTACCACAGAGGCCATAAAGCTGAATAGAACATATCAGCGGCCATAAAGGAAAAGGGATAATGCAGGGAGCATCTCCGCACAAGAACTATCCATGACAAAGGGTTGTCCAGGATGAGATAACTTGTCTGCTTTCTCCAAAAACCAGCACCACACCTGTCCATAGGTTGTGTGTGGTACTACAGCTCATTACCATTCACTTCAATGGAGCAAACCTGCAATACCAGATACAACCTACAACCTGTGGATAGGTGTGGTGCTGTATTTGGAAGAAAGCAGCCATATTTTTCTAATCCTGCACAGCCCCTGTTAGAAATAGTTCTAAAAAAGTGGGGGGAGAAGGAGAAGAAGGGGAGAGGGAAAGAAGAAATTAAAAAAAGGTAAAAAGAGGAACTCTGAGGTAAAATAAATCAAACTAGACTGAAAGGAGTCTGCTGGAGGTGCCAGATGGAAAGACAGATTGCTGCCATGGGGACCAGATTAGTAGCAAATCAGAGCAGGAGAATAGTCAGTCAAGCCAGGGTCAATAAGTAACAGCGGTCAATAAGGTAAATAGCAAGAATCGCAGAGCCAGAAAACCAGACAATCACAGGCAAGGAACATGCTGCAAGTGAGGGCAAAAATAGACCAAGGGCGGGAGCTAGAACCGTCAGGCCAGGCTGTGATAGGTTCTCCCTCTCCTCAGCCTGCCAGCCTGAGTGGTAACAGATCGCGTCACTCTAGCAGACCTTGGAGCTGATGAAGGCTGATTAACCATTGGCGTCGACATAGAGCCTGTGTCTGGCAAACCCTTTACAGTACCTCCCCTTTTATGAGGGGCCACTGGACCCTTTCTACGTGGGCCTGGCTTGTTGGGGAACCGAAGATGGAACTTCCTGAGCAATATACCGGCGTGAACATCCCGGGCGGGTACCCAAGTCCTCTCCTCAGGCCCGTATCCTCTTCAATGGACCAGGTACTGGAGGGAGCCTTGGACCATCCTGCTGTCCACAATCTTGGCTACCTCGAATTCTACCCCATACGGAGTGAAAACAGGGACCGGAGGTTTCCTCGATAAAGCCAAGGACGGGGAGCAGCTTTTCAAGAGGGAGGCATGGAACACGTTGTGTATCTGAATAGACGGGGGTAACTCCAGCCGGAAGGATACAGGGTTGAGGACCTCAATGATTTTGTACGGCCCTATATACCGGGGAGCAAACTTCTTGGACGGAACTTTAAGGCGCAAATTTTTAGAAGACAGCCACACCAGATCCCCGACCACAAACAGAGGGTTAGTTGAACGTCTTTTATCTGCCTGAGTCTTTTGGATGCTCTGGGACGCCTCAAGGTTCTTCTGAACCTGGGCCCAGACTGTGCACAGTTCCCGATGAACGACATCTACCTCGGGATTGTTGGAACCACCAGGTGAAACGGAGGAGAACCGTGGATTAAACACAAAATTACAGAAGAAGGGGGAAACCCCCGACAAGTTACTGACCCGGTTATTAAGGGAAAATTCAGCGAGGGGAATGAAGGAGACCCAATCATCTTGACAGTCTGAGATAAAACACCTTAAAGGAACAGTGTCATCACAAATTATTTTTTTATATGTTAAAGATGTTAGTGCTTTATTAAAAACGTTTATATTCATTTGTGTGTTTTGTGTTTTACTTTTTCTTATTTTTACACTTTTTCTTCCCTATGGGGGCTGCCATTTTTTGTTCCATTTCTGTTCCGACACATACAGACATGGAATACGGCAGCCACAGTCCCATAGGGACTGCGAACGGCTCCCGTCCCATTGACTGCAGTGTACGGCGTCTGTGTGGGAACTGCGCATGCGCCGCTCCCACACAGTCCTATTCGAAATTGGCGCCGTCCGGCGCCATTTTCCTGTGGACCGGAAGTCGCGGCCGGACAGTAATATTACTACTTCCGGTCGCGGCTTCCGGATTTGTGCACTTGCACCAGCGGCAGCAAACGGAGCGGACGGGCCAGAGGGAGCCGCGGCGGCAGGAGCAGGTAAGAGATTTCAATGTATGTTCGTGTTTGTGTGTGTTTACTACTGTATGTAAACCTACTACACTGTGGGTTAGCTCAAAAAATGGCGACACACGGTGTAGGAGGTTACATCGTTCAAACCCCTCGTTTATCCCGGCACTAGCCAGGATAAAGGAGGGAGTGCTGAGAGCTCACTAGAGCGAGGGCTTTTAACCCAATGTTGCAATGCTGCAATTTTGGGAACAGCTCCATCTAGTGACCAAAAATGGGTAGTATTATAAATTAGAAATAATTTATAATATTTCCTGGACTCGTGCAAAAAAATAAAAAAAATTTGAACAATGTTTAATCACCCACACACTAAATGTTTAATTTTTTAAAAAAAAACATGTTTTTCTGGCAACACATTCCCTTTAAGTATTGTTCTAGAGACTGATTAGTCCTCTCAGTTTGGCCACTAGTTTCAGGATGGTAGACCGAGGAAAAGGACAGATCAATCTCCAGCTTCTTAAAGAAATCTCTCCAAAACAATGAAACAAATTGTACCCCTCTGTCAGAAACAATATTGACCGGAACCTCATTGAGACGCAGGATGTGTTTGACAAACAAGGTAGCTAACGTCTTGGCATTGGGTAGTTTCTTGAGAGGCACAAAGTGGCACATCTTACTGAAGCGGTCTACTACAACCCACACCACCGACTTGCCTTGAGATGGAGTCAAATCGGTGATAAAATCCATGGAGATATGGGTCCAAGGTCTCTGGGGAATGGGCAAAGAACGTAGTAAGCCCGCTGGTCGGGACCTGGGAGTCTTGGACTTAGCACAAACCTCACAAGCGGCGACGTAGGCCTTAACGTCTTTAGGCAACCCAGGCCACCAATAGTTTCTGGCAATGAGGTGCTTGGTACCCAGGATGCCTGGATGACCAGATAGTGCGGAGTCATGATTTTCCCTAAGTACCCTTAGCCGGAATTGCAGGGGAACAAACAGCTTGTTCTCAGGAAGTCTCCCGGGAGCTGAACCTTGATCAGCAGCAATTTCAGAGACTAAATCAGAATCAATAGAGGAAATGATTATACCTGGAGGCAAAATACAAGCAGGATCTTCCTCCGAAGGAGGGCTGGCCAAGAAGCTACGCGACAGTGCATCAGCCTTAATATTTTTAGACCCAGCCCTATAGGTAACCAAAAAATGTAATCTGGTAAAAAATAACGCCCATCGAGCTTGTCTCGGGTTTAGCCTCCGGGCCGATTCTAGGAAAACCAGATTCTTGTGGTCGGTAAGGACCGTTACCTGGTGCCTAGCCCCCTCCAGGAAGAGGCGCCACTCTTCAAATGCCCATTTAATGGCTAAGAGTTTGCGGTTGCCAATGTCATAGTTACTCTCAGTGGGCGAAAACTTCCTGGAGAAGTAGGCACAGGGATGGAGATGGGTGAGGGTCCTGGTACCCTGGGACATGACAGCCCCCACTCCCACCTCGGACGCGTCAACCTCCATGATAAATGGCTCCATTTGGTTGGGCTGAACCAACTCCGGGGCCGAGATAAAGCACTTCTTAAGGGCCTCAAAAGCCTGGACAGCCTCAGGAGGCCAGTGGAGGAGATCAGCACCCTTGCGAGATAGGTCCATAAGAGGCTTAGCGATGACCGAGAAGTTAGCAATAAATCTCCTGTAATAATTAGCGAACCCCAAGAAGCACTGTAACGCCTTCAGGGAGGCAGGTTGGACCCATTCCGCCACAGCCTGGACCTTGGCGGGGTCCATGCGGAATTCATGAGGAGTGAGGATTTGACCCAAAAATTGTATCTCCTGCACCCCAAACACACATTTTTCAGTCTTCAGTTTGTTTTCCCGAAGGACCTGGAGCACCTTCCTGACATGCTCAATGTGGGAGGACCAGTCCTTGGAAAACACAAGTATGTCATCAAGGTACACTACAAGAAATACCCCCAGGTAATCTCTTAAAATCTCATTTATGAAATTCTGGAAGACCGCGGGAGCATTACACAACCCAAAGGGCATGACGAGGTATTTGAAATGACCTTCGGGCGTGTTAAACGCAGTCTTCCACTCATCCCCCTCTTTGATGCGGATAAGGTTATACTCCCCCCGTAGATTAAACTTAGAGAACCATTGGGCCCCCTGAACCTGATTAAAGAGATCAGGAATCAAAGGAAGGGGATACTGGTTCCTTACAGTGACCTTATTCAAGTTACGGTAGTCAATGCATGGCCTAAGACCACCATCCTTCTTCCCTACGAAGAAGAAGCCAGCACCTACCGGAGAAGTAGAGGGGCGAATGTAACCCTTGGCCAGGCATTCCTGGATATACTTTCTCATGGCTTCACGTTCGGGACAAGAGAGATTAAATATCCTACCCTTAGGTAGCTTAGCTCCTGGTACCAAATCGATAGCGTAATCGTATTCTCTATGAGGAGGTAACACTTCGGAGGCCTCCTTAGAGAAAACATCAGAGAAGTCCTGAACAAACTCAGGTAGCGTGTTCACCTCCTCAGGGGGAGAAATAGAATTAACAGAAAAACATGACGTCAAACATTCATTACCCCATTTGGTAAGATCCCCAGTATTCCAGTCAAACGTGGGATTATGAAACTACAACCAGGGAAGGCCTAAAACCAAATCAGACGATAATCCCTGCATCAACAGTACAGAGTACTGCTCCAAATGCATGGAGCCAACAAAGAGTTCAAAAACAGGGGTATGCTGTGTAAAATAACCATTAGCAAGTGGAGTGGAGTGGAGTCGATACCCACTACCGGGACAGGTTTAGGCAAATCAATCAATGGCATAGCTAGAAACATAGCAAATTCCACAGACATAATATTATCAGAAGACACTAAAACCACGATGGCACTGCCGGTAGCAGACCTGCCCTCAAAAGAGACCTGAAAGGGAAGCAAGATCTTTTTAGGTTTCATATTTACGGGAAATACCTGTGCGCACAAGTGACCTCCCCGATGGTCACTTAGGCGCGGAAGTTCTTCCGGCTGCTTATTCTTACGCCTAGGGCAGTTGTTCACTTGATGCTTGTCATCCCTACAGTAGAAGCAGAGACCATTCTTCCTGCGGAGCTCTCTACGTTGTTGGGGAGACACGGAGGCCCCGAGTTGCATTGGTTCATCCGAGTTTTCCGTGGAAGAACGAAGCAACAGAACCTCAGGAGCCATCATGGGGGAGGCTGAGGAGAAAGCACAAAAACGTTCAAGTCGTCGTTCCCTGAGACGTCGGTCAAGACGTACCGCTAAAGCCATAACCTGATCTAGGGAGTCAGAAGAGGGATAGCTAACTAACAGGTCTTTCAGGGCGTTCGACAGACCCAATCTAAACTAGCACCTCAAGGCAGGGTCATTCCACCGAGAAGCTACACACCACTTTCTAAAGTCAGAACAGTACTCCTCAACGGGTGTCTTACCCTGACGTAAGGTCACCAGCTGACTCTCGGCAAAAGCAGTCTTGTCAGTCTTGTCATATATGAGCCCGAGAGCAGAAAAAAAAAGATCAACAGAGGAAAGTTCAGGGGCGTCAGGAGCCAAGGAGAAGGCCCATTCTTGGGGCCCGTCCTGGAGCCGGGACATAATTATACCCACTCGCTGGCTCTCAGTACCTGAGGAGTGGGGCCTTAGATGGAAATAGAGCCTACAACTCTCCCGAAAGGAGAAAAAAGTGAGGTGGGGCACTACCAGGGTAGCATCATGCTGGTTGCACCTCTGAGCCAGGGCTTGGATCTGTAGGGAGAGGCCCTGCATTTGCTGAGCCAGGGTCTCAAGGGGATCCATAGTTGTGTCAGGGACCAGTTTAGAAAAGGTATATGGGCCTGTGATTATGTAATGACTGGGTAGGGAGACAGACAGGTGAGCCCTAATCTACCTGCCACTCAGTCCCTGCCTACTTCCACGGCCCGTCCTAGGCGACGGTGTACAACTGGGCGACGGTCCCTATGCTCAATATGTGCACAACAGACAAACAGACAAGGGTACACAGAAGCTAAGGGAAATGGGGCAGTTTCCCATGGCAACACCAAGAGCAACATGCGTAGTGAACGAGCCGAGTCAAACCAGGAGTGTACGGGGTACCAAACGCAGAGCATGAGTGTAGTCAGTAAAGCCAGGGTCAAAATGAAGCAAGGTCAATAATAATAGCAGGAGCAGCAGAGCCAGGAAACAGGAAAGAATCACAGGGAAAGACAAGCAGGAAATGAAGGTATAAATAGACCGAGGGCGGGAGCTAGAACCGTCTGGCCAGGCTGTGATAGGTTCTCCCACTTCTGAGCCTACCAGAGTGGTAGCAAATCGAGTCACTCTATGAGACCTAGGAGCAGGTGCAGACTGATTAACCACGGGCGTCGACACAGAAGCTGTGTCTGGCAGATCCTTTACACCACGTTCCTGTGACCCAATGTGCCACGTCACAGCGTATTCAAATCATGGAAGCGTCCGGTCTACATGACTACCGACCGTCATGGTGTGCAAACCTTAGATCAAAATTTCGACATATAACTAACTAACTCTAAACCTCATAAGGTAATTTTCTTTAGCTATTATACCAGGATGAAGGCGGAGGAGTAGGCTAAGAGAACGGAAAGTGGACGAGGCGGGAGTTGGGCCAGAGTGAATATGACGCTTGACTGGGGTCTGGGGAGGGGAAGGGGAGAGAGACAGGTGGGAAGGTGGGGCAGAGGGGCAACATAAAAAAAAATAATTAAACTGAAACTTCTGCTTTAAAACAGTCACTCACCAAGTTGCAGAGCCGGCCGCTGCTTCTGGCCCCTGCATGGGTCCCATTCCTTTCTACAAACCAATTACCTCTGATCATAACCTTGATGAGCGGCGGCTGCCCACTTTATTTTACTTTTGTGGCCAGGCCCCTGACAGTAGTACCAGCGGTACTACCCTGATGGCAGGCCTGTTTGCAGAGGTACTAGCCAACTACGTCACAGATAACCCAAGTTTCAAGACCATGCAAAGTTATGGATTTTTGGCATCCCATGGAATATGGGAACAATAGGGAATTCTATCAGTAAGTATTCTGCCTGTTTCTTGGCTAATACTCCTAATCCAATTCCTTCTTCTAGCAGATTTTTTAAAGATTCTTTACATGCAGTGCTTGGTTTCGCCACAAGTTTGCGATATGTCGATTCATTGTCTAAAATGGTATGAACGTGTCTGAGATATAAACAGGAATCTAGAACAAATCCTGCTCCGTAAGATTTGGAGGACACAGTTATACGCTGGATATATGGTGAGCACCTCTGTGTTTTCACCTTTAGCCCTTATGTGTATATAATGAACCTTTTAGCATGTACATCTTTACCCGCTAAGGTGGAAGGGTTGGTTCCAATGCCTAGTTATGGTGGTGTCTGAGGAAATAAAGGTCCTTTTAGACGTCCCGATACTGACCATGAAAACCAGCGCCAATCGACGATACAGCGTGTCACAAGGAGCAATCATTGGTAATGTATGGGGGCCAACAATCGTTACTACATCAGACCCCGCACTGATCTGCCAGTCCAGCTGCCTCCGGGCTCTGGACAACACTGCCGGAAGCAAATGGCTCCGATCACTGCATAGCGGCCGTTCGGCAGAACTGCAGCTTGGCCTCTATTCTTTGACAGGAGCCATCTGCTTCCGGCAGTGTTGTCCGGTGCCCGGAGGCAGCTGGAGTGACGAATCGGTGCGGGGTCCAGGTGTCGAACACGCACCGATCATATACTGATGACCTATCCAGTGGATAGGTCATCAGTTGTCAGAACGTGGAAAACCCCTTTAAAGGGAAGGCGTCACGGAATTTTTTTTTTTTATATAATATTGCTTTTAGTATGTCATTAAAATAAATTGTATTTATTTGTGTTTTTGTGTTGTACTTTTTTCTTTCTTTTACTTCTCTATGGGGGCTGCCATTTTTTTTTTCATCTCTGTATCTGTCCATTAACGACGCATACAGAGATGGAATACGGCACATACATCCCCATAGAGAATGAGAACGGGAGCCGTTCCATTCACTATAGCGTACACCGTCTGTGTGGGAACGGCGCATGCGCCGCTCCCACACAGACCAGAAGGAAGGTCTTTGGTAGAGCGACATCCGGCACCATTTTCATGTGGACCGGAAACCACGGCCGTACAGTAAGATGATGACTTCCCGTCGCGGCTTCTGGCCATATGTTGAAGGCAGCGCAGACGCAAGGACTAGGAGCGGCAGGGCGGAGGCGGCAGGAGTAGGTAAGTTATGTTTGTGTATGTGATGTGTGTGTATGTTAATGTTATACTGTCTAATGATCACTGTATCTAATCCTCCTACACTGTGCATTCGCTCAGAAAATGGCGGCACACAGTGTAGGAGGTGTGAACATTCAACCACCTCCTTTCTCCTGGCACTAGCCAGGATAAAGGAGGGGGGATTCTGGGAGGACACTAGCGCGAGTGTGTCTACTACAAATTTGCAGCATAAGTGTAATGACGGGGGTAGGGAAACGGACAAGTGAGCCCTAATCTACCCGCCACTCTGTCCCTGCCTACTTGCAACGACCCGCCCTAGGCGACGGGGTACAACTGGACGGCGGTCCCTACGCTCAGTAAGTGCACGAGACAAACAGACAAGGGTACACAAAGCTAAGGGAAAAGGGGCAGTTGCCCACGGCAACACCGTGAGCAACAAGAGTGGTGAACGAGCCGAGTCAAACCAGGAGAGAACGAGGTACCAAACGCAGAGCAGGAGAGTAGTCAGTAAGCCAGGGTCAGTATAGAACAGGATCAAATAGCAGAATCTGTAGCTGGGCCAGGAAACCACACGAGAAGAAATCACAAGCAAAGGAGGAACAGGAAAGGCAGGTATAAATAGACAGAGGGCGGGAGCTAGCTGAGTCTGGCCAGGCTGCGATAGGCTCTCCCACTCCTAAGCCTGCCATCCTGAGTGGTGGAAGATGGAGTCAGTCTCAGAGACATAGACTCAGGTGCAGACTGATTACCTATGGGCGTATACACAGAAGTTGTGCCTGGCAGATCCTTTACAATAAGGCAATGAGGTTGCTTTACCACATGCCAATGCTGCAATTTTGGGAATTGCTCCCTCTAGTGACCAGCACATGGAAATGTTATAAATTTGAATCTAATTTATAATATTTCCTGACTTGTGAAAAAATTAAAAAAATTAAAACAATGTGTAATCATTTATATATTAACTGTTTAACTGAAAAAAAATTTATAATTTATAGCGACACATTCCCTTTAATACTGGCGTTTCATACACCAGTCCTATTAAACAGTTTGCTGGAGTAAGATGCAACACATTTATTAACAGGCGAACGACTCTTAATAAATGTGTCGCATCTTTTAGCTGCAACGCGGCCTGTCATCAGTACTTTCTACGTGCTGCGGCCTGCTGTAAGAGCCTGAGGGAATCCGGGAGGGAGAAACGGAGTGGTGAGGTAAGTACATTTTTAAAATGTATTTTATTGTCTGATTGGGGGGGGCATACAGTCTTATTGGGGGTATGGGTATGGGTCTGTTGACATTTGCGCATTTTGTGAATTTTCTACGCTAGTAAAGTGTTGTAGAAAGGTTAATATATTCCCCCAAAGGCTACAGACTGTAATACAATATCTTAATGTAATCGATGTGTGCAGCAACGCTTGTTGTCTCCATTCTATGTCAGTGTGGGAAGTAGATGTCCGGCCTTATGATTTTGTGATATGTGATAGACCCAAAATCCCAAGCACGAAACCATAGAAAGCACTGGCCGGACGGACTCTGCCACAGTGGTGGGTAGGCCAGACATGACGGGGATAGGAGGGAGGATGGTGTCACAGCCAAAGGGGAGAGTTAGTGGAGGGGGATGGTCTAGGAGAGGGAGGGGATCCGGTGAGGGTTAGCCGGAAGTGCGCTGACTTCCCGGTCTTTTGGTCGGGAGCAGCGCACGGAGTAAGACATCCATCCACGTATCTCCCATCCGGCGGCCATCTTACCGCATGTCAGCGCATCACTTCATTGAGCAGATGCGGGCGGCGGCTGCTGCATTCGGCCCCGCCTGGTTGGAGGAACAAGCTGCAGCGGTGGCCAACGCTCCGGTACCTTTGGCTGTCTCTCCTTCGCGCCGCGTCCGGTGCTCGTGTCCTCCAGAAAGGCTGAGCCCCGTTGTGGCTCGTCGAACTCGGTGCCACAGAGGGAGCCCTGTGAGGGAACCTCCGGCTCGGGCGTCTGGCAGCACAGATACTGCAGCCGGTGCCAGGGTCGGAAGGAATCCCACTTCGCAGCGGAGTCCAGCGGAAGTGGGGTGGGTGCGGCCTCTACTTCCGGTCACCACTCCACTCGCCAGTTCTACGCCGGGTTCCATGGTTCGGACGGCTGCCCCTGGTGATGTGGCGGCTGGGGGTGGAGCCCCACGGCGATCCGGAGGAAGCAAGGGACCTGCATTGGGCCGCAGGCCTAGGTCGTCTGTTTCGAGGGTGACTTCCGGGCAGCGAGCTGCCGGCCCTCTGGTGCCGGTCGACTACGAGAGAGAGAGCTTGGGAGCCCGCCCCTCACCCACTTCGGTACCGGCCGTTGAGCACGCCTGTGCATGCTGCCATGGATCTGGCACCAGATCTGCCGAAGACCTTGAGGATGGGGAGCTTCGTGGACAGGATGGTCCAGCTGATGGGTCCACAGCACCTGTGCAGCTCGGTGAGTCGTTTTCACCATCTTTACCTTTTCCTGCTATACTTATGTCTCCTGTTTCGGGGGAGGGTTCCGCGGTTGAGGAGCGGGTATGTGATGTGGGGTCTGGGTTTGGGAATGTTGGGGGTGGGGGGGAAAGTCTGCGATAGTTGGTCGTTTGCGTCAAGGAATTGTTAGGCCGGCTCGACGGGACTGGGGTCACCGAGCCCCCTTCGCGGTCTCCTGTGGCGGCATGGGTTGGGGCTGGTGGGGTAGGGTTTAATGCCCCGGCGGCGGTCGCCTCGAGTGTAGGAGCAAATACGGAATCGGTGGCGGTGTCTGTTCAGACCGACTCGGCGGCGGCGGTTGATGGTGTTCGGTTGGACGATAAAGCCAGGGGGGAGGTTTATGTGTGTTTTGAAGGACCTTTGGGGGCACACTTGAAGCAGCAAGTTCGGAAAAAAATTTGGAAGGACGAGTACGTGGAAATTTTTTCATTTTTGCCCCTGGAAAAATTTAATCTGGAAAAGGGGAAGTGAGATGAGAGTAAGAAGGAGGAGGAGGAAAAGCGTTGTTACCGCCTTATCCCTAAGACATTTGTTAACTGGTTGCAAGAGTTCGCCATTTTGGCCAGTGTTATTGGTGAAAAGGCTCCGGAACATTGCTCCCCCCTGTTTTGCTATATGGATGCCATCGGGCAAGCCCATAGGGTATATGCGGGGGGCTAGATTGGCTACGTTATGACAAGCAGTTTAGACAACGAAAGGCGGTTCGGCCCAATATTAGGTCGGACCACGGGGATATTGCCCTCTGGTCATGGGTAACGGCTCCAGTTCGACCGGGCCAGTCCTTTCCCGGGAGCGGGGGGGGGGGGGCAGCAGGCCAATCTGGTCAATCCAGCTCAGGGGGCAACGCAAAGCTCGGGCTGTGCTGGCAATACAATGAGGGGCAGTGTAAATTCGGTGCAGGTTGCAAGTTCAAGCACCTTTGTGCTCAATGCAATGGGGCGTCCCACTGGGCATCTAAATGCTTGCGCAAGGGAAAACGAGGTGGGGGTGGGGGTTTTAACACCAGTCATGGGGGTGACGCCAGTGAAGCTGGAAAGGATGGTCAGGTTTCTAAATAGTTATCCGGACAGGGCCAGTGCGCAGTTGTTGTTTGATGGTTTTAATGTGGGTTTTTGTATCCCCTCCCCTCCTCACAGGGTCCCCTTTTCCATAAAAAAATCTGAAGTGAGCTTACCAGCATCCTGACGTGGTTAGGGAGAAATTGGCGTCGCCGCTTGTGAAATTTGTGCTAGGTCCAAGACTCCCAGGTCTCGACCTGCGGGCTTACTATGTTCTTTGCCCATTCCCCAGAGACCTTGGACCCATATCTCCATGGATTTTATCACCGATCTGCCTCCGTCCCAAGGCACGTCGGTGGTGTGGGTTGTAGGAGACCGCTTCAGTAAGATGTGCCACTTTGCACCCCTCAAGAAACTACCCAATGCCAAGACGTTAGCTACCTTGTTTGTCAAACACATCCTGCGTCTCCATCGGGTTCCGGTCAATATTGTTTCTGACAGAGGGGTACAATTTGTTTCATTGTTTTGGAGAGCTTTCTGTAAGAAGCTGGAGATTGATCTCTCCTTTTCCTCGGCCTTCCATCCTGAAACTAATGGCCAAACTGAGAGGACTAATCAGTCTCTAGAACAATACTTAAGGTGTTTTATCTCAGACTGTCAAGATGATTGGGTCTCCTTCATTCCCCTCGCCGAATTTTCCCTTAAAAACCAGGTCAGTAGCTCGTCAGGAGTTTCCACCTTCTTCTGTAATTTTGGGTTTAATCCACGGTTCTCCTCCGTTTCACCTGGTGGTTCCAACAATACCGAGGTAGATGTCGTTCATCGGGAACTGTGCACAGTCTGGGCGCAGGTTCAGAAGAACCTTGAGGTGTCCCAGAGCATCAAAAAGACTAAGGCAGATAAAAGACGTTCAACTAACCCTCTGTTTGTGGTCGGGGATCTGGTGTGGCTGTCTTCTAAAAATTTGCGCCTTAAAGTTCCGTCCAAGAAGTTTGCTCCCCGGTATATAGGGCCGTACAAAATTATTGAGGTCCTCAACCCTGTCTCCTTCCGGCTGGAGTTACCCCCGTCTTTTCAGATACACAACGTGTACCATGCCTCCCTCTTGAAAAGCTGCTCCCCGTCCTTGGCTACATCGAGGAAACCTCCGGTCCCTGTTCTCACTCCGGATGGGGTAGAATTCGAGGTAGCCAAGATTGTGGACAGCAGGATGGTCCAAGGCTCCCTTTAGTACCTGGTCCATTGGAGAGGATACGGGCCTGAGGACAGGACTTGGGTACCCGCCCGGGATGTTCACGCCGATATATTGCTCAGCAAGTTCCATCTTCGGTTCCCCAACAAGCCAGGCCCACCTAGGAAGGGTCCAGTGGCCCCTCATAAAAAGGGGGGTACTGTAAAAGGTTTGCCAGACACAGGTTCTGTGTCGATGCCCGGGGTTAATCAGCCTTCATCAGCTCCAAGGTCTGCTCGAGTGACGCGATCTCTTACCACTCAGGCTGGCAGGCTGAGGAGAGGGAGAACCTATCACAGCCTGGCCTGACGGTTCTAGTTTCCGCCCTTGGTCTATTTTTGCCCTCACTTGCAGCATGTTCCTTGCCTGTGATTGTCTGGTTTCCTGGCTCTGCGATTCTTGCTATTTACCTTATTGACCGCTGTTACTTATTGACCCTGGCTTGACTGACTATTCTCCTGCTCTGATTTGCTACGTCGTACTCTCCTGGTTTGTCTCGGCTCGTTCACCACTGCCTGTTGCTCACAGTGTTTCCGTGGGCAACTGCCCCTACCTCCCCCTTTATCTTCTGTGTGCCCTTGTCTTGTGTTGTCTGCCTTGCACTTATTGAGCGTAGGGACCGTCGCCCAGTTGTACGCCGTCACTTAGGACGGGCCGTGCAAGTAGGCAGGGACTGAGTTTCGGGTAGATTAGGGCTCACCTGTCTGTCTCCCTACCCCGTTTCATTACACTATGACACCTGATAGCTCTGCTACTTGATAGGAGACAGTGGCTCAGCAGACAGTATCACATATAATATGCTTAGATACAATGGCTCAGCAGACAGTATCACACATGCTAGGCCCAATTAGAAGGTTAATTGTGAAAACCTTTCTTATGGTGTTTCTCGATAAAGGTCACTTGAACTGGTATCATTTAAACAGTTAACCGATGAATGGCGCTGTTTATGTGGAATTTACCCTGCGGCCTAATGTACCATATAATGTATTAAAATTATTTTTTTTAAAAACCTACATTTTGTGGGGTGAATTGAAAAAAAACCTGTAATTCCGCCATTTGTGTTTTGATTTTACAGTGTTCATCGGGCGGCATGAATTGCATGATAACTTGATTCTGCGGGTCGTTACGATTATGGCGATACCAAATTTATATAGTTTTATTTTTTACTAAATAATTTGTTTTTGTGACGCTGCATTCGAAGATGAACTGCATAGTTTTTCAATGCAACAGAACTTCATAGGGCGGGAAGGGGTTAAAACCCACTCTCTGAAGCCCCCCTTCATGATACATTTCAACTAATCTGGTCCCCATGGCAGAAATCTGTCTTTCCATCTGGCACCTCCAGCAGACTCCTTTCAGTCTAGTTTGATTTCTTTTACCTCAGAGTTCCTGTTTTTCCCTTTTTTTAATTTCTTCTTTCCCTCTCCCCTTCTTCTCCTTCTCCCCCCACTTTTTTTGAACTATTTCTAACAGGAGCTGTGCAGGATTAGAAAAATATGTCTGCTTTCTTCCAAATACAGCACCACACCTATCCACAGGTTGTATCTGGTATTGCAGGTTAGCTCCATTGAAGTGAATGGTAATGAGCTGTAGTACCACACACAACCTATGGACAGGTGTGGTGCTGGTTTTTGGAGAAAGCAGACAAGTTCTCTCATCCTGGACAGCCCTTTGTCATGGATAGTTCTTGTGCGGAGATGCTCCCTGCATTATCCCTTTTCCTTTATGGCCGCTGATATGTTCTATTCAGCTTTATGGCCTCTGTGGTAAGTACACTGCCAGTCATTAAAGGGTTAACACTTCAGACCACTGTGGGTGACGTCACAATGTATGAGTTGTGCAGTGGTAATAAACTCCTGTAGTAATGATGATGAAGGTGCTGATGTCATAAATACAAATGTTTATGACATAAAGAAGATTCCATATTAGAAGGTTTTACTGCCACATTCAGCGCCATATTGGATGGGACTGAGGACCTTGAGCTTGACTTCCCCACCAATACCGACCTGATGTAATTTGGAGGTTCTAGCAGGGAAACCCTTCACCCCAGACCACTTCTTCATCACAGTGATGCCATCCTCTTCATACGGGTTGTCTGTAATAGAGGGGGGTTTCCAGCAGGAGATCCCCCTCTATTAGCCGGAGCGGAGACAGGTACTACAAGGAGGCATCTGGAGGACCCGTCTCATCCGTGGATCGCCCATTCATTTTAATGGGTGCCCAGGAAGAGAGACATCCGCCTAGCCAACCAGATCAGCCGATTTATGTGTTTTATGTCGTTCGTTCATTGTATTGTCTTTCCTTGAAAATCTGAGAAAACGTACAAATTCTGTTACAAATGATATTTTGGCACCTTCTAAGCCCAGAGGAAGGGCAATCCTCCAGCCATGGTTTCCCTAGAGGTTTCCTCCACAGGGGGTTTTTCCTTTCCTGCGTGCTGGAGGGTGACTCTTCGTGAGTCGGAGGTTTGCCATTTTGGGTTTGGTCATATAATATAATAAAAGTTTTGACCATTTAACACCCAATTATAATGTTTTGTGTCTTTATTTTGCATTCTTTGGTTTGGTGATTGGGATTCTGGGTCTATCACATATCACAAAATCATAAGGCCGGACATCTACTTCCCACACTGACATAGAATGGAGACAACAAGCGTTGCTGCACAATTAAGTGTACACATCCTTACATTAAGATATTGTATTACGGTCTGTAGCCTTTGGGGGGAATATATTAACCTTTCTACAACAGTTTACTAGCGTAGAAAATTCACAAAATGCGCAAATGTCGACATTTTTGGGGGCAAATAATGAGCGGGGCATAGCAGAAATGGCCAACAATTTTACTATAATTTACGCCAGTAACTGATGTCAATTATAGCAGAAATCTATATGTATAGTGCGACCCAGATTTATCTCTGGGGGGCGTAACAAGGCAAATGTCCGTGCCAGACCCATACCTCCCCCCAATCAGACTGTATGCCCCCCCCCAATCAGACAATAAAATACATTTTAAAAATGTACTTTAAATGTACAGCAGGCCGCAGCACCTAGAAAGTACTGATGACAGGCCGCACTGCAACTAAAAGATGCGACACATTTATTAAGAGTCATTCGCCTGTTAATAAATGTGTTGCATCTTACTCCAGCAAACTGTTTAATAGGACTGGTGTATGAAACGCCAGTATTAAAGGGAATGCGTTGCTAGAAATTATGACAAATAGCTGCCCCCATACAGTTTAATGCCCCTTTAGCTACCTCTAGTACCAGTGCACACATATAAAGCGCCAGTGCCCATATAGATAGTGTCACACACAGTTCCCATGTAGATGGTGCCCACCCCCCCAGGGATTCCACTCCAGGAGGAGCCCCTGCCGTCACTGTCCATATATGGACAGTGACGTAAGGCATTCCCTATAGGAGCAGGCTGTGGCCAGGGATTGCACTCCAGGAGGAGCCCTTGATGTAACTGTACATATATGGACAGTGACATCAGGGGTTCCACCTAGGAGCGGAATCCCCGGCCAGACCATCGGCAATGTATATATATGGATAGTGAGATAAGGGGCTCCGCACTTAAAGTAGCGCTGTGCCCGGGAATTCCTCGGCGAGTGGTACTAATACAGAAGCAGGGAGCTGACGATCCCTTACATTAGCATTGGATTCAACTGTATCTGCATCCTGAGGACGCAGATACAGTTGACACCAAGACATACCACCGGCCGCTTGGTACAGCGTAACACCGCCCGGAATCCTGGACTGTCCCGCTGTATCCGGGACGGTTAGGAGGTATGCAGTAACTAGGACCATGCACATGCGTAGATTACACAGTAAATGCTTGTTCATGAGCCTGCAAAAGAGGAGCTGCTCAGTTTGCCATTAGGGTGATGACTGACAGATAAGGCCTCGTTCACATCTGCACTATTGTCTCTGGTAAAATCACGGCCAATGGAAATCCACTAATGTCAATGGGTTCTGTCGGCAGGTGGCGGTGTCCGTTGTGCGACTGAACCGTTGCTTCCGTTATTCCTTTGTTCTGCACCACTGACGGAGAGAACAACAAAACACACCAACGCAGGTGTGAACAGGGCCTAAGAGAGATAACTGAATACAGCAGCTGACCATAAACTGAAATACACTGCAGGTACAGAAGACAAATGGTAGACCAATTAGAAATGTGATTTATATTGTACAATACATACAAGACAATTTAAAAAAAAACAGTGCAAAGGTGTACATAGCCTTTAAGCAATCAGGAGGCATATTTTCAGATTCTGCTGGACTTCTCCCATATACCGGCGTTTCAGGCATCCTATTGGTCCACGGTGTCCTCAATGCCCACCCCATTTACTTCTTGTTTAGCCACAATGCCCGCACGCCACAGCAAGCTGACAGTGCCCGCCCTAATGGTATATACAGGGGTGATGGAGATTTTATACCGAGATAATGGTGGGCTGGTACATACACGGATAATGGTGGTTATATATGGGGATGATGGCTGGTATATACAGGGATGATGAGAGTCCCTTATATAACCCCCATATTCCCTGTATATTACCCCCAAAAGGATAGATCAGCAGCACATCGCAGTCCAAAACTCATGGAAAACTATTTTATGTTTCACCCATCCCACCCATCGCTGGATGTGGGTATACTAGGACACATGACTAATATGATAATATTTTAATATAGAATTGTACATCCTAGTATAATAGCTAAAGAAAATTAACTTATGAGGTTTAGAGTTAGTTTTATGTCAAAATTTTGATCTAAGGTATGCGCACCGTGACGGGCGGTAGTCATGTAGACTGAACGCTTCCATGATTTGAATACGCTGTGACGTGGCACATTGGGCCACGTGAACGTGGTATACAGGTTACATCAACACTTTCATGATGTATCTTGTGGTTCGCGCTTGGGCATTGGAGATGAAAAAGACTGGAAGTCAACATGGCGTTCTGGGCCGGATGAAGAAGAAAAGAGAACATGAATGACTCCAATCTGAGAAGATGTCACCTGTGAGTCACTGAATTTCACTGCACTGTATTCACTTACACTACCGTTCAAAAGTTTAGGGTCACCCAGACAATTTTGTGTTTTCCATGAAAACTCACACTTATATTTATCAAATGAGTTGCAAAATGACTAGAAAATATAGTCAAGACATTGACAAGGTTAGAAATAATGATTTTTATTTGAAATAATAATTTTCTCCTTCAAACTTTGCTTTTGTCAAAGAATGCTCCATTTGCAGCAATTACAGCATTTCAGACCTTTGGCATTCTAGCTGTTAATTTGCTGAGGTAATCGGGAGAAATTTCACCCCATGCTTCCAGAAGCCCCTCCCACAAGTTGGATTGGCTTGATGGGCACTTCTTGCGTACCATACGGTCAAGCTGCTCCCACAACAGCTCTATGGGGTTGAGATCTGGTGACTGTGCTGGCCACTCCATTACAGATAGAATACCAGCTGCCTGCTTCTTCCCTAAATAGTTCTTGCATCATTTGGAGGTGTGCTTTGGGTCATTGTCCTGTTGTAGGATGAAATTGGCTCCAATCAAGCGCTGTCCACAGGGTATGGCATGGTGTTGCAAAATGGAGTGATAGCCTTCCTTATTCAAAATCCCTTTTACCTTGTACAAATCTCCCACTTTACCAGCACCAAAGCAACCCCAGACCATCACATTACCTGCACCATGCTTGACAGATGACGTCAAGCACTCTTCCAGCATCTTTTCAGTTGTTCTGCGTCTCACAAATGTTCTTCTGTGTGATCCAAACACCTCAAACTTCGATTAGTCTGTCCATAACACTTTTTTCCAATCTTCCTCTGTCCAATAACCTAAACAACAACCTCACACCAGTAATGGCGTGTACTGGGGTCCCTTTAAATGTATAGACCTAAAAACGAACCAAAAATGGGACACAACCCTAAAGCAAGTAATGTACTCAAAAGATAAAAGTACAAAAAATCTTTATTAAATATAATAACAATGACAAATAATGGGAAAAGAGATCTGATACAATAAACACGGAGACATGTACAACAGGGTCAGGTGAAAAAGACCAGAACCAACAGAATCAACCGTCCACTAGAGACCTAACACACGCTCAATTAGGGTATGTTCACACGGCCTATTTACGGACGTAAATCGGGCGTTTTTGCCCCGAATTACGCCCGAAAATAGCGCCTCAATAGCGCTGACAAACATCTGCCCATTGAAAGCAATGGGCAGACGTTTGTCTGTTCACACGAGGCGTATATTTACGCGCCGCTGTCAAATGACGGCGCGTAAATAGACGCCCGCGTAGAAGAAGTGACCTGTCACTTCTTTGGCCGTAATTGGAGCCGCTATTCATTGACTCCAATGAATAGCAGCGCTAATTACGGCCGTAATTGACGCGGCGTTCAAGCGCCTGCACATGCCGGTACGGCTGAAATTACGGGGATGTTTTCAGGCTGAAACATCCCCGTAATTTCAGCCGTTACGGACCCCCGCCGTGTGAACATACCCTTATAGGTAAGTAATTGGTAAACCCGGGGGTATGGGGAGGTAAGTCCCATACATAGTGCCATGTAATCAGCTAGATGAGCAGTGTGTAAAGTATGTCAGTATACGTAGCCTGCACAATAAGTGGTGCATGTAATAATACGTGCACAATCTGTACAATATAATCAGTAGTACGTAAAAAATTATTACTAGAAAACATATGCAGACAGTATAAAGGCTCAAGTAGCCAAGAAAAATATGGCTGGCTGAAATAGCATAATATTGTGGAGGCTACAAAGGGCTGAAAAAACCTGTGCACATACCCAGAGACATGATGAGGAGCGTGGAGGATCGATGGAGTGGATGGGTGAATAAACGCCTCAAGATTTTTTGTACTTTTATCTTTTGAGTACATTACTTGCTTTAGGGTTGTGTCCCATTTTTGGTTCGTTTTTAGGTCTATTCCTCTGTCCAATGTCTGTGAGCTTTTGCCCATATTAATCTTTTCCTTTTTTTTAGCCAGTCTCAGATATGGCTTTTTCTTTTCCACTCTGCCCTGAAGGCCAGCATCCCGGAGTCGCCTCTTCACTGTAGACGTTGACACTGCCGTTTTGCAGGTACTATTTAATGAAGCTGCCAGTTGAGGACCTGTGAGGCGTCTATTTCTCAAACTAGAGACTCTAATGTACTTGACTTGTTGCTCAGTTGTGCAGCGGGGCCTCCCACTTCTCTTTCTACTCTGGTTAGAGCCTGTTTGTGCTGTCCTCTGAAGGGAGTAGTACACACCGTTGTAGGAAATCTGCAGTTTCTTGGCAATTTCTCGCATGGAATAGCCTTCATTTCTAAGAACAAGAATAGACTGTCGAGTTTCACATGAAAGCTCTATTTTTCTAGCCATTTGGAGAGTTTTATCGAACCCACAAATGTAATGCTCCAGATTCTCAACTAGCTCAAAGGAAGGTCAGTTTTATGGCTCCTCTAAACAGCAAAACTGTTTACAGCGGTGCTAACATAATTGCACAAGGGTTTTCAAGTGTTTTCTAATCATCCATTAGCCTTCTAACACAGTTAGCAAACACAATGTACCATTAGAACACTGGAGTGATGGTTGCTGGAAATGGGCCTCTATACACCTATGTAGATATTGCATTAAAACCAGACGTTTACAGCTAGAATAGTCATTTACCACATTAACAATGGATAGAGTGTATTTCTGATTAATTGAATGTTATCTTCATTGGAAAAAAACTGTGCTTTTCTTTCAAAAATAAGGAAATTTCTAAGTGACCCTAAACTTTTGAACGGTAGTATATATGGTCTGCAGAATGCCTGTGTAGGACTGATATCTGTCACTATATGGTGGGAATATTGGTCTTTGTTTTACTACACACGTTTTTAGTACACAATTAAGAGTGTTCACATTATTTCTATATAGTGGAAGTGTAGACCCCCAAGAATTATTTCCTTTGGTGGGTCCAAGGTACCTCAGTCAGACACTGAGTGTACACATCCTTGCATTAAAATATTGTATTACTGTCTGTAGCCTTAGAGGAGAATTTATTAACCATGCTAAGCCGCTTATCTGGCATAGAAAAGTCCCAAAAGTCGCAATTTGCGGGAAAGTTTTTGGTCAGTTTACGCTGCCTTTGGCACTTTTTTGAAAAGTGTGTGGTGCTTTGCTTTTGTATGCTCTGGGACGCCTCTAGTTTCTTCTGAACCTGGGCTCAGACTGTGAACAGTTCCCGATGAACGAGATCTACCTCGGGATTGTTGGAACCACCAGATGAAACAGAGGAGAACCGTGGATTAAACCCAAAATTACAGAAAAATGGGGAGACCCCTGATGAGTTACTGACCCGGTTATTAAGGGAAAATTATTTAGCCTATTTACCCCAGACTAGACCCCTAAATCAATGGAGACCCCAGACCAGACCCCTAAATAAATACAGACCCAGACTAGACCCCTAAATAAATGCAGACCTCAGACCGGACCCCTAGATAAATACAGACCCCAGACTAGACCCCTAAATCAATGGAGACCCCAGATCAGACCCCTAAATAAATACAGACCCAGACTAGACCCCTAAATAAATGTAGACCCCAGACCAGACCCCTAAATAAACACAGACCGCAGACCAGACCCCTAAATAAATGCAGACCCAAGACCAGACCCCTAAATAAATACAGACCCCAGACCAGACCCATAAATAAATGCAGACCCCAGACCAGACCCGTAAATACAGACCCCAGACCAGACCCCTAAATAAATACAGACCCAAGACTAGACCCCTAAATAAATACAGACCCCTAAATAAATACAGACCCCAGACCAGAATCCTAATTAAATACAGACCCCAGACCACACCCCTAAATAAATACAGACCCAAGACTAGACCCCTAATTAAATACAGACCCCAGAGCAGATCCCTAAATAAATACAGACCCAACACTAGACCCCTAAATGAATACAGACCTCAGACCAGACCCCTAATTAAATACAGACCCCAGACCACACCCCCAAATGAATACAGACCTCAGACCAGACCCCTAAATAAATAGACCCCAGAGCAGACCCCTAAATCAATGCAGACCCCAGACCAGACCCCTAAATAAATACAGACACCAGAACAGACTCCTAAATAAATACAGACCCCAGACTAGACCCCTAAATAAATGCAGACCCCAGAATAGTCCCCTAAATAAATGCAGACCCCAGACCAGACCCCTAAATAAACACAGACCGCAGACCAGACGCCTAAATAAATACAGACCCCAGAGCAGCCCCCTAAGTCAATGCAGACCACAGACCAGATCCCTAAATAAATACAGACCCAGACTAGACCCCTAAATAAATGCAGACCCCAGACTAGACCCCTAAATAAATGCAGACCCCAGACCAGACCCCAAAATAAATACAGACCCCAGACCAGACCCCTAAATAAATGCAGACCCCAGTCTAGACCCCTAAATAAATACAGACCCCAGACCAGAACCGTAAATAAATGCAGACCCCAGACCAGACCCCTAAATACAGACCCCAGAGTAGACCCCTAAATGAATGCAGACCCCAGACTAGATCCCTAAATAAATACAGACTCCAGACTAGACCCCAAAATAAATGCAGACCACAGACCAGACCCCTAAATAATTACAGACCCCAGACCAGACCCCTAAATAAATACAGACCCCAGACCAGACCCCTAAATAAATACAGACCACAGACCGGACCCCTAAATAAATACAGACCCAAGACTAGACCCCTAAATGAATACAGACCCCAGACCAGAATCCTAATTAAATACAGACCCCAGCCTAGACCCCTAAATGAATACAGACCCCAGACTAGACCCCTTAATAAATACAGACCACAGAGCAGACCCCTAAATCAAAGCAGACCACAGACCAGACCATTAAAAAAATACTGACACTAGACCAGACTCCTAAATAAATGCAGACCCCAGATCGGACCCCTAAATAAATACAGACCCCAGACCAGACTCCTAAATAGATACAGACCCAAGACTAGACCCCTAAATGAATACAGACCCCAGACTAGACCCCAAAATAAATACAGACATCAGACCAGACTCCTAAATAAATACAGACCCCAGACTAGACCCCTAAATAAATGTAAACCCCAGACAAGACCCCTAAATAAACACAGACCCCAGACCAGACCCCTAAATAAATGCAGACCCCAGACCAGACCCCTAAATAAATGCAGACCCCAGACTAGACCCCTAAATGCAGACCCCAGACCAGACCCCTAAATAAATGTAAACCCCAGACCAGACCCCTAAATAAATGCAGACCCCAGACCAGACCCCTAAATAAATGTAAACCCCAGACCAGACCCCTAAATAAATACAGACCCCAAACCAGACCCCTAAATAAATGTAAACCCCAGACAAGACGCCTAAAAAAATACAGACCCAAGACTAGACCCTAAATGAATACAGACCCCAGACCGGACCCCTAAATGAATACAGACTCCAGACTAGACCCCTTAATAAATAAGGAACCCAGACCAGACCCTCAAATTAATGCAGACCCCAGACCGAACCCCTAAATAAATACAGACCCCAGACTAGATCCCTAAATAAATGCAGACCCCAGACTAGACCCCTAAATAAATGCAGACCCTAGACCAGACCCATAAATAAATACAGACCCAAGACTAGAGCAATAAATGAATACATAACTCAGACCAGACCCCTAAATAAATATAGAACCCAGACCAGACCCCTAAATATTTACAGACCCCAGACCAGACCCCTAAATAAATCCAGACCCCAGACCGGACCCCTAAATAAATACAGACCCCCAGACTGGACCCCTAAATAAATACAGAGCACAGACTAGACCCCTAAATTAATGCAGACCACAGACCAGACCCCTAAACAAATACAGACCCAAGACTAGACCCCTAAATGAATACAGACCCCAAACCAGACCCCTAAATAAATACAGACCACAGAGCAGACCCCTAAATCAAAGCAGACAACAGACCAGTCCCCTAAATAAATACAGACCCCAGACCAGACCCCTAAATAAATGCAGACCCTAGACCAGACCCATAAATAAATACAGACCCAAGACTAGAGCAATAATGAATACATAACTCAGACCAGACCCCTAAATAAATATAGACCCCAGACCAGACCCCTAAATCAATGCAGACCCCAGTCCAGGCCCCTAAATATTTACAGACCCCAGACCAGACCCCTAAATAAATCCAAGACCCCAGACCGGACACCTAAATAAATACAGACCCCCAGACTGGACCCCTAAATAAATACAGAGCACAGACTAGACCCCTAAATGAATACAGACCCCAAACCAGACCCCTAAATGAATACAGACCCCAGAGCAGACTACTAAATTAATGCAGACCACACCCCTAAACAAATACAGACCCAAGACTAGACCCCTAAATGAATACAGACCCCAAACCAGACCCCTAAATGAATACAGACCCCAGAGCAGACTACTAAATTAATGCAGACCACACCCCTAAACAAATACAGACCCAAGACTAGACCCCTAAATGAATACAGACCCCAAACCAGACCCCTAAATAAATACAGACCACAGACCAGACCCCTAAATAAATACTGACACTAGACCAGACTCCTAAATAAATGCAGACCCCAGATCGGACCCCTAAATAAATACAGACCCCAGACCAGACTCCTAAATAAATACAGATCCAAGACTAGACCCTTAAATGAATACAGACCCCAGACCAGACCCCTAAATAAATACAGACACCAGACCAGACTCCTAAATAAATGCAGACCCCAGACTAGACCCCTAAATAAATACAGACCCCAGACTAGACCCCTAAATAATTACAGACCCCAGACCAGTCCCCTAAATAAATGCAGACCCCAGACCAGACCCCTAAATAAATGCAGACCCCAGACTAGACCCCTAAATGCAGACCCCAGACCAGACCCATAAATAAATGCAGACCCCAGACCAGACCCCTAAATAAACGTAAACCCCAGACCAGACCCCTAAATAAATGTAAACCCCAGACCAGACCCCTAAAAAAATACAGACCCAAGACTAGACCCCTAAATGAATACAGACCAAAGACCTGACCCCTAAATAAATACAGACCCCAGACCCCTAAATAAATGCAGACCCCAGACCAGACCCCTAAATAAATGCAGACCCCAGACTAGACCCCTAAATGCAGACCACAGACCAGACCCCTAAATAAATACAGACCCCAGACTAGACCCCTAAATGAATACAGACCCCAAACCAGACCCCTAAATAAATACAGACCCCGGAGCAGACCCCTAAATAAATACAGACCCCAGACCAGACCCCTAAATCAATACAGAACACAGACCAGTCCCCCAAATAAATGAAGACCCCAGACTAGACCTCTAAATAAATACAGACCCCAGACCACACCCCTAAATAAATACAGACCCCAGAGTAGACCCCTAAATGAATACAGACCCCAGACCAGACCCCTAAATAAATACAGACCCCAGAGTAGACGCCTAAATGAATGCAGACCCCAGACTAGATCCCTAAATAAATACAGACCCCAGACCAGACCCCTAAATAAATACAGACCCCAGACTAGACCCCTAAATAAATGCAGACCCCAGACTGGACCCCTAAATATATACAGACCCCAGACTAGACCCCTAAATAAATGCAGACCCCTGACCAGACCCCTAAAAAAATACAGACAAAGACCGGACCCCTAAATAAATACAGATCCCAGACCAGACCCCTAAATAAATACAGATCCAGGACTAGACCCCTAAATAAATGCACACCCCAGACCAGACTCCTAAATAAATACAGACCACAGACCAGACCCCAAAATAATTACAGACCCCAGACCAGACGCCTAAATAAATACAGACCCCAGACCGGACCCCTAAATAAATACAGACCCCAGACTGGACCCCTAAATATATACAGACCACAGACTAGACCCCTAAATGAATACAGAACCCAGACCAGACCCCTAAATAAATATAGACCCCAGACCAGACCCCTAAATCAATGCAGACCACAGACCAGACCCCTAAATATTTACAGACCCCAGACCAGACCCCTAAATAAATCCAGACCCCAGACCGGACCCCTAAATAAATACAGACCCCCAGACTGGACCCCTAAATAAATACAGACCCCAGACTAGACCCCTAAATGAATACAGACCCCAAACCAGACCCCTAAATAAATACAGACCCCAGACCAGACCCCTAAATCAATACAGACCCCAAACCAGACCCCTAAATAAATTCTGACCCTAGACCAGACCCCTTAATAAACACAGACCACAGACCAGACCCCTAACTAAATACAGACCCCAAACCAGACCCCTAAATAAATGCAGACCCCAGACTAGACCTCTAAATAAATACAGACCCCAGACCACACCCCTAAATAAATACAGACCCCAGAGTAGACCCCTAAATGAATACAGACCCAAGACCAGACCCCTAAATAAATACAGACCCCAGAGTAGACGCCTAAATGAATGCAGACCCCAGACTAAATCCCAAAATAAATACAGACACCAGACCCCTAAATAAATACAGACCCCAGACCAGACCCCTAAATAAATACAGATCACAGCCCGGACCGCTAAACAAATACAGACCCCAGACTAGACCCCTAAATAAATACAGACCCCAGAACAGACCCCTAAATGAATACAGACCCCCAGACTGGACCCCTAAATAAATACAGACCCCAGACTAGACCCCTAAATGAATACAGACCCCAAACCAGACCCCTAAATAAATACAGACCCCAGACCAGACCCCTAAATCAATACAGACCCCAAACCAGACCCCTAAATAAATTCTGACCCTAGACCAGACCCCTTAATAAACACAGACCACAGACCAGACCCCTAAATAAATACAGACCCCAAACCAGACCCCTAAATGAATACAGACCCCAGACCAGACCCCTAAATAAATACAGACCCCAGAGTAGACGCCTAAATGAATGCAGACCCCAGACTAGATAACTAAATAAATACAGACCCCAGACCAGACCCCTAAATAAATACAGACCCCAGACCAGACCCCTAAATAAATACAGACCACAGACCAGACCCCTAAATCAATGCAGACCACAGACCAGACCCCTAAATATTTAATGACCCCAGACCAGACCCCTAAATAAATTCAGACCCCAGACCAGACCCCTAAATAAATACAGACCCCAGACCAGACCCCTTAATAAATACAGACCCCAGACCAGACCCCTAAATAAATACAGACCCAAGACTAGAGCACTAAATAAATGCAGACGCCAGACTAGACCCCTAAATAAATACAGACCCCAGACTAGACCCCTTAATAAATACAGACCCCAGACCAGACCCCTAAATAAATACAGACCCAAGACTAGAGCACTAAATAAATGCAGACGCCAGACTAGACCCATAAATAAATACAGACCACAGACCAGACTCCTAAATAAATGCAGACCTTAGACCAGACCCCTAAATAAATACAGACCCAAGACTAGACCCCTAAATAAATACAGACCCCAGACCAGACCCCTAAATAAATACAGACCCCAGACCAGACCCCTAAATAAATACAGACCCAAGACAAGACCCCTAAATCAATGCAGATCACAGACCAGACCCCTAAATAAATACAGACCCAAGACTAGAACCCTAAATGTATACAGACCCCAGACCAGACCCCTATATGAATACAGACCCCAGACCAGACCCCTAAATAAATGCAGACCCCAGACCAGACCCCTAAATAAATACAGACCCCAGACCAGACCCCTTAATAATCACAGACCAGACCCCTAACTAAATACAGACCCCAGACCAGACCCCTAAATAATTACAGACCCCAGACCAGACCCCTAAATAATTACAGTCCTCAGACCAGACTATACTGACTGTAAAGTGCAGCGTGCGTTACTATACTGACTGTAAAGTGCAGCGTGTGTTACTATACTGACTGTAAAGTGCAGCGTGCGTTACTATACTGACTGTAAAGTGCAGCGTGTTACTATACTGACTGTAAAGTGCAGCGTGTGTTACTATACTGACTGTAAAGAGCCGCATGTGTTACTATTCTGACTGTAAAGTGCAGCGTGTGTTACTATACTGACTGTAAAGTGCAGCGTGTGTTACTATACTGACTGTAAAGTGCAGCGTGTGTTACTATACTGACTGTAAAGTGCAGCATGTGTTACTATACTGACTGTAAAGTGCAGCGTGTGTTACTATACTGACTGTAAAGTGCAGCATGTGTTACTATACTGACTGTAAAGTGCCGCATGTGTTACTATACTGACTGTAAAGTGCAGCGTGTGTTACTATACTGACTGCAAAGAACAGCGTGTGTTACTATACTGACTGTAAAGAGCAGCGTGTGTTACTATACTGACTGTAAAGAGCAGCGTGTGTTACTATACTGACTGTAAAGTGCAGCGTGTGTTACTATACTGACTGCAAAGAACAGCGTGTGTTACTATACTGACTGTAAAGTGCAGCATGCGTTACTATACTGACTGTAAAGAGCAGCATGTGTTACTATACTGACTGTAAAGTGCTGCATGCGTTACTATACTGACTGTAAAGTGCAGCGTGCGTTACTATACTGACTGTAAAGTGCTGCATGCGTTACTATACTGACTGTAAAGTGCAGCGTGCGTTACTATACTGACTGTAAAGAGCAGCATGTGTTACTATACTGACTGTAAAGTGCAGTATGTGTTACTATACTGACTGTAAAGTGCTGCATGCGTTACTATACTGACTGTAAAGTGCAGCGTGCGTTACTATACTGACTGTAAAGTGCAGCATGTGTTACTATACTGACTGTAAAGTGCAGCGTGTGTTACTATACTGACTGTAAAGAGCAGCGTGCGTTACTATACTGACTGTCAAGTGCAGCATGTGTTACTATACTGACTGTAAAGTGCAGCGCGCGTTACTATACTGACTGTAAAGAGCAGCGTGCGTTACTATACTGACTGTAAAGTGCAGCGTGTGTTACTATACTGACTGTAAAGAGCCGCATGTGTTACTATACTGACTGTAAAGTGCAGCATGTGTTACTATACTGACTGTAAAGTGCAGCATGTGTTACTATACTGACTGTAAAGAGCCGCATGTGTTACTATACTGACTGTAAAGTGCAGCATGTGTTACTATACTGACTGTAAAGAGCAGCATGTGTTACTATACTGACTGTAAAGAGCAGCATGTGTTACTATACTGACTGTAAAGTGCAGCATGCGTTACTATACTGACTGTAAAGAGCAGCATGTGTTACTATACTGACTGTAAAGTGCCGCATGTGTTACTATACTGACTGTAAAGTGCAGCGTTCGTTACTATACTGACTGTAAAGTGCCGTGTGCGTTACTATACTGACTGTAAAGTGCCGTGTGTGTTACTATACTGACTATAAAGTGCAGCATGTGTTACTATACTGACTGTAAAGTGCCGTGTGTGTTACTATACTGACTATAAAGTGCCGCATGTGTTACTATACTGACTGTAAAGTGCCGTGTGTGTTACTATACTGACTGTAAAGTGCCGCATGTGTTACTATACTGACTGTAAAGTGCAGCATGTGTTACTATACTGACTGTAAAGTGCAGCGTGTGTTACTATACTGACTGTAAAGTGCAGCGTGTGTTACTATACTGACTGTAAAGTGCAGCGTGTGTTACTATACTGACTGTAAAGAGCAGCGTGCGTTACTATACTGACTGTAAAGTGCCGCATGTGTTATTCTACTGATTGTAAAGTGCAGCATGTGTTACTATACTGACTGTAAAGTGCCGCATGTGTTATTCTACTGATTGTAAAGTGCCGCATGTGTTACTATACTGACTGTAAAGTGCAGCATGTGTTACTATACTGACTGTAAAGTGCAGCGTGTGTTACTATACTGACTGTAAAGAGCAGCGTGTGTTACTATACTGACTGTAAAGAGCAGCGTGCGTTACTATACTGACTGTAAAGTGCAGCATGTGTTACTATACTGACTGTAAAAAGCAGCGTGCGTTACTATACTGACTGTAAAGTGCAGCATGTGTTACTATACTGACTGTAAAGTGCAGCGTGTGTTACTATACTGACTGTAAAGAGCAGCATGCGTTACTATACTGACTGTAAAGTGCAGCATGCGTTACTATACTGACTGTAAAGTGCAGCATGTGTTACTATACTGACTGTAAAGTGCCGCGTGTGTTACTATACTGACTGTAAAGTGCAGCGTGTGTTACTATACTGACTGTAAAGTGCAGCATGTGTTACTATACTGACTGTAAAGTGCAGCATGTGTTACTATACTGACTGTAAAGTGCAGCATGTGTTACTATACTGACTGTAAAGTGCAGCGTGTGTTACTATACTGACTGTAAAGTGCAGCATGTGTTACTATACTGACTGTAAAGTGCCGCATGTGTTACTATACTGACTGTAAAGTGCAGCGTGTGTTACTATACTGACTGTAAAGTGCAGCATGTGTTACTATACTGACTGTAAAGTGCAGCACGTGTTACTATACTGACTGTAAAGTGCAGCACGTGTTACTATACTGACTGTAAAGTGCAGCGTGTGTTACTATACTGACTGTAAAGTGCAGCGTGTGTTACTATACTGACTGTAAAGTGCCGCGTGTGTTACTATACTGACTGTAAAGAGCAGCGTGTGTTACTATACTGACTGTAAAGTGCCGCGTGCGTTACTATACTGACTGTAAAGAGCAGCATGCGTTACTATACTGACTGTAAAGTGCAGCATGTGTTACTATACTGACTGTAAAGTGCCGCGTGTGTTACTATACTGACTGTAAAGAGCAGCGTGTGTTACTATACTGACTGTAAAGAGCAGCATGCGTTACTATACTGACTGTAAAGAGCAGCGTGTGTTACTATACTGACTGTAAAGTGCAGCGTGTGTTACTGTACTGACTGTAAAGTGCAGCATGTGTTACTATACTGACTGTAAAGTGCAGCGTGTGTTACTATACTGACTGTAAAGTGCAGCGTGTGTTCCTATACTGACTGTAAAGTGCAGCGTGTGTTACTATACTGACTGTAAAGTGCAGCGTGTGTTACTATACTGACTGTAAAGAGCAGCGTGCGTTACTATACTGACTGTAAAGTGCAGCGTGCGTTACTATACTGACTGTAAAGAGCAGCATGTGTTACTATACTGACTGTAAAGAGCAGCATGTGTTACTATACTGACTGTAAAGAGCAGCGTGTGTTACTATACTGACTGTAAAGAGCAGCGTGTGTTACTATACTGACTGTAAAGAGCAGCATGTGTTACTATACTGACTGTAAAGTGCAGCATGTGTTACTATACTGACTGTAAAGAGCAGCATGTGTTACTATACTGACTGTAAAGTGCAGCGTGCGTTACTATACTGACTGTAAAGAGCAGCATGTGTTACTATACTGACTGTAAAGTGCAGCGTGCGTTACTATACTGACTGTAAAGAGCAGCATGCGTTACTATACTGACTGTAAAGTACAGCGCGTGTTTCTATACTGACTGTAAAGTGCCGCGTGTGTTACTATACTGACTGTAAAGTGCAGTGTGCGTTACTATACTGACTGTAAAGTGCAGCGTGCGTTACTATACTGACTGTAAAGTGCAGCGTGTGTTACTATACTGACTGTAAAGTGCAGCGTGTGTTACTATACTGACTGTAAAGTGCAGCGTGTGTTACTATACTGACTGTAAAGTGCAGCATGTGTTACTATACTGACTGTAAAGTGCAGCGTGTGTTACTATACTGACTGTAAAGTGCAGCATGTGTTACTATACTGACTGTAAAGTGCAGCGTGTGTTACTATACTGACTGTAAAGTGCAGCGTGTGTTACTATACTGACTGTTAAGTGCAGCGTGTGTTACTATACTGACTGTAAAGTGCCGCGTGTGTTACTATACTGACTGTAAAGAGCAGCGTGTGTTACTATACTGACTGTAAAGAGCAGCATGTGTTACTATACTGACTGTAAAGTGCAGCATGTGTTACTATACTGACTGTAAAGTGCAGCGTGTGTTACTATACTGACTGTAAAGAGCAGCGTGCGTTACTATACTGACTGTAAAGTGCCGCATGTGTTACTATACTGACTGTAAAGAGCAGCATGTGTTACTATACTGACTGTAAAGTGCAGCGTGTGTTACTGTACTGACTGTAAAGTGCAGCGTGCGTTACTATACTGACTGTAAAGTGCAGCGTGCGTTACTATACTGACTGTAAAGTGCAGCATGTATTACTATACTGACTGTAAAGAGCAGCATGTGTTACTATACTGACTGTAAAGAGCAGCATGTGTTACTATACTGACTGTAAAGTGCAGCATGTGTTACTATACTGACTGTAAAGAGCAGCGTGCGTTACTATACTGACTGTAAAGTGCAGCATGCGTTACTATACTGACTGTAAAGTACAGCGTTCGTTACTATACTGACTGTAAAGTGCTGCATGTGTTACTATACTGACTGTAAAGTGCAGCGTGTGTTACTATACTGACTGTAAAGTGCAGCGTGCGTTACTATACTGACTGTAAACAGCAGCATGTGTTACTATACTGACTGTAAAGTGCAGCATGTGTTACTATACTGACTGTAAAGTGCAGCATGTGTTACTATACTGACTGTAAAGTGCCGCATGCATTACTATACTGATTGTAAAGTGCAGCGTGTGTTACTATACTGACTGTAAAGTGCAGCGTGCATTACTATACTGACTGTAAAGTGCAGCGTTCGTTACTATACTGACTGTAAAGTGCAGCGTGTGTTACTATACTGACTGTAAAGTGCAGCGTGTGTTACTGTACTGACTGTAAAGTGCAGCATGTGTTACTATACTGACTGTAAAGAGCAGCGTGCGTTACTATACTGATTGTAAAGTGCAGCGTGTGTTACTATACTGACTGTAAAGTGCCGCATGCGTTACTATACTGATTGTAAAGTGCAGCGTGTGTTACTATACTGACTGTAAAGTGCCGCATGTGTTACTATACTGACTGTAAAGTGCCGCATGTGTTACTATACTGACTGTAAAGTGCTGCATGTGCTACTATACTGACTGTAAAGTGCCGCATGTGTTACTATACTGACTGTAAAGTGCAGCGTGCGTTACTATACTGACTGTAAAATGCAGCGTGCGTTACTATACTGACTGTAAAGTGCAGCGTGTGTTACTATACTGACTGTAAAGTGCAGCGTGCGTTACTATACTGACTGTAAAGTGCCGCATGTGTTACTATACTGACTGTAAAGTGCAGCGTGCGTTACTATACTGACTGTAAAGTGCAGTGTGTGTTACTATACTGACTGTAAACTGCAGCGTGCGTTACTATACTGACTGTAAAGTGCAGCGTGTGTTACTATACTGACTGTAAAGAGCAGCGTGTGTTACTATACTGACTGTAAAGTGCAGCGTGCGTTACTATACTGACTTTAAAGTGCCGCATGTGTTACTATACTGACTGTAAAGTGCAGCGTGCGTTACTATACTGACTGTAAAGTGCAGCATGTGTTACTATACTGACTGTAAAGTGCAGCGTGTGTTACTATACTGACTGTAAAGTGCAGCATGTGTTACTATACTGACTGTAAAGAGCAGCGTGCGTTACTATACTGACTGTAAAGTGCAGCGTGTGTTACTATACTGACTGTAAAGAGCAGCGTGTGTTACTATACTGACTGTAAAGAGCAGCATGTGTTACTATACTGACTGTAAAGAGCAGCATGTGTTACTATACTGACTGTAAAGAGCAGCGTGCGTTACTATACTGACTGTAAAGAGCAGCATGTGTTACTATACTGAATGTAAAGAGCAGCGTGTGTTACTATACTGACTGTAAAGAGCAGCGTGCGTTACTATACTGACTGTAAAGAGCAGCATGTGTTACTATACTGACTGTAAAGAGCAGCGTGTGTTACTATACTGACTGTAAAGAGCAGCGTGCGTTACTATACTGACTGTAAAGAGCACCATGTGTTACTATACTGACTGTAAAGTGCAGCGTGTGTTACTATACTGAATGTAAAGTGCCGCATGTGTTACTATACTGACTGTAAAGAGCAGCGTGTGTTACTATACTGAATGTAAAGTGCAGCGTGTGTTACTATACTGACTGTAAAGTGCAGCGTGCGTTACTATACTGACTGTAAAGTGCAGCATGTGTTACTATACTGACTGTAAAGTGCAGCGTGCGTTACTATACTGACTGTAAAGTGCAGCGTGTGTTACTATACTGACTGTAAAGAGCAGCGTGTGTTACTATACTGAATGTAAAGTGCCGCATGTGTTACTATACTGACTGTAAAGTGCAGCATGTGTTACTATACTGACTGTAAAAAGCAGCGTGTGTTACTATACTGAATGTAAAGTGCAGCGTGTGTTACTATACTGACTGTAAAGTGCAGCGTGCGTTACTATACTGACTGTAAAGTGCAGCATGTGTTACTATACTGACTGTAAAGTGCAGCGTGCGTTACTATACTGACTGTAAAGTGCAGCGTGTGTTACTATACTGACTGTAAAGAGCAGCATGTGTTACTATACTGACTGTAAAGAGCAGCGTGCGTTACTATACTGACTGTAAAGAGCAGCGTGCGTTACTATACTGACTGTAAAGTGCAGCATGTGTTACTATACTGACTGTAAAGTGCCGCATGTGTTACTATACTGACTGTAAAGTGCAGCGTGTGTTACTATACTGACTGTAAAGTGCAGCGTGTGTTACTATACTGACTGTAAAGAGCAGCATGTGTTACTATACTGACTGTAAAGAGCAGCATGTGTTACTATACTGACTGTAAAGAGCAGCATGTGTTACTATACTGACTGTAAAGTGCAGCATGTGTTACTATACTGACTGTAAAGTGCCGCATGCGTTACTATACTGATTGTAAAGTGCAGCGTGTGTTACTATACTGACTGTAAAGTGCCGCATGTGTTACTATACTGACTGTAAAGTGCCGCATGTGTTACTATACTGACTGTAAAGTGCTGCATGTGCTACTATACTGACTGTAAAGTGCCGCATGTGTTACTATACTGACTGTAAAGTGCAGCGTGCGTTACTATACTGACTGTAAAATGCAGCGTGCGTTACTATACTGACTGTAAAGTGCCGCGTGTGTTACTATACTGACTGTAAAGTGCAGCGTGTGTTACTATACTGACTGTAAAGTGCAGCGTGCGTTACTATACTGACTGTAAAGTGCAGCGTGCGTTACTATACTGACTGTAAAGTGCAGCGTGTGTTACTTTACTGACTGTAAAGAGCAGCATGTGTTACTATACTGACTGAAAAGAGCAGCGTGTGTTACTATACTGACTGTAAAGTGCAGCGTGTGTTACTATACTGACTGTAAAGTGCAGCGTGCGTTACTATACTGACTGTAAAGTGCCGCATGTGTTACTATACTGACTGTAAAGTGCAGCGTGCGTTACTATACTGACTGTAAAGTGCAGCATGTGTTACTATACTGACTGTAAAGTGCAGCGTGTGTTACTATACTGACTGTAAAGTGCAGCATGTGTTACTATACTGACTGTAAAGAGCAGCGTGCGTTACTATACTGACTGTAAAGTGCAGCGTGTGTTACTATACTGACTGTAAAGAGCAGCATGTGTTACTATACTGACTGTAAAGAGCAGCATGTGTTACTATACTGACTGTAAAGAGCAGCATGTGTTACTATACTGACTGTAAAGAGCAGCGTGCGTTACTATACTGACTGTAAAGAGCAGCGTGCGTTACTATACTGACTGTAAAGTGCCTCATGTGTTACTATACTGACTGTAAAGAGCAGCGTGTGTTACTATACTGAATGTAAAGTGCCGCATGTGTTACTATACTGACTGTAAAGAGCAGCGTGTGTTACTATACTGAATGTAAAGTGCAGCGTGTGTTACTATACTGACTGTAAAGTGCAGCGTGCGTTACTATACTGACTGTAAAGTGCAGCATGTGTTACTATACTGACTGTAAAGAGCAGCGTGTGTTACTATACTGACTGTAAAGTGCAGCGTGTGTTACTATACTGACTGTAAAGAGCAGCGTGCGTTACTATACTGTCTGTAAAGTGCAGCATGTGTTACTATACTGACTGTAAAGTGCCGCATGTGTTACTATACTGACTGTAAAGTGCAGCGTGTGTTACTATACTGACTGTAAAGTGCAGCGTGTGTTACTATACTGACTGTAAAGTGCAGCGTGCGTTACTATACTGACTGTAAAGAGCAGCGTGTGTTACTATACTGACTGTAAAGTGCAGCGTGCGTTACTATACTGACTGTAAAGTGCAGCGTGCGTTACTATACTGACTGTAAAGTGCAGCGTGTGTTACTATACTGACTGTAAAGAGCAGCATGTGTTACTATACTGACTGTAAAGTGCAGCGTGTGTTACTATACTGACTGTAAAGTGCAGCGTGTGTTACTATACTGACTGTAAAGTGCCGCATGTGTTACTATACTGACTGTAAAGAGCAGCATGTGTTACTATACTGACTGTAAAGTGCAGCGTGCGTTACTATACTGACTGTAAAGTGCCGCATGTGTTACTATACTGACTGTAAAGTGCTGCATGTGTTACTATACTGACTGTAAAGTGCAGCATGTGTTACTATACTGACTGTAAAGTGCCGCATGTGTTACTATACTGACTGTAAAGTGCAGCGTGCGTTACTATACTGACTGTAAAGTGCAGCATGTGTTACTATACTGACTGTAAAGTGCAGCGTGCGTTACTATACTGACTGTAAAGAGCAGCGTGCGTTACTATACTGACTGTAAAGAGCCGCATGTGTTACTATACTGACTGTAAAGTGCAGCATGTGTTACTATACTGACTGTAAAGTGCCGCATGTGTTACTATACTGACTGTAAAGTTCCGCATGTGTTACTATACTGACTGTAAAGTGCAGCGTGCGTTACTATACTGACTGTAAAGAGCAGCATGTGTTACTATACTGACTGTAAAGTGCAGCATGTGTTACTATACTGACTGTAAAGTGCAGCGTGTGTTACTATACTGACTGTAAAGTGCAGCGTGCGTTACTATACTGACTGTAAAGAGCAGCGTGCGTTACTATACTAACTGTAAAGAGCCGCATGTGTTACTATACAAGACTGTAAAGTGCAGCATGTGTTACTATACTGACTGTAAAGTGCTGCATGTGTTACTATACTGACTGTAAAGTGCTGCATGTGTTACTATACTGACTGTAAAGTTCCGCATGTGTTACTATACTGACTGTAAAGTGCAGCGTGCGTTACTATACTGACTGTAAAGAGCAGCATGTGTTACTATACTGACTCTGAAGTGCAGCGTGTGTTACTATACTGACTGTAAAGTGCAGCGTGTGTTACTATACTGACTGTAAAGTGCCGCATGTGTTACTATACTGACTGTAAAGTGCCGCATGCGTTACTATACTGACTGTAAAGTGCAGCATGTGTTACTATACTGACTGTAAAGTGCCGCATGCGTTACTATACTTACTGTAAAGTGCCGCGTGTGTTACTATACTGACTGTAAAGTGCAGCATGTGTTACTATACTAACTGTAAAGTGCAGCATGTGTTACTATACTAACTGTAAAGAGCAGCATGCGTTACTATACTGACTGTAAAGTGCAGCGTGCGTTACTATACTGACTGTAAAGTGCAGCGTGTGTTACAATACTGACTGTAAAGTGCCGCATGTGTTACTATACTAACTGTAAAGAGCAGCATGCGTTACTATACTGACTGTAAAGTGCAGCGTGTGTTACTATACTGACTGTAAAGTGCCACGCGTGTTACTATACTGACTGTAAAGTGCAGCGTGTGTTACTATACTGACTGTAAAGTGCAGCGTGTGTTACTATACTGACTGTAAAGTGCCGCATGTATTACTATACTGACTGTAAAGAGCAGCATGCGTTACTATACTGACTGTAAAGTGCAGCATGTGTTACTATACTGACTGTAAAGAGCAGCGTGTGTTACTATACTGACTGTAAAGTGCCGCATGTATTACTATACTGACTGTAAAGAGCAGCATGTGTTACTATACTGACTGTAAAGTGCAGCGTGTGTTACTATACTGACTGTAAAGTGCAGCATGTGTTACTATACTGACTGTAAAGTGCAGCATGTGTTACTATACTGACTGTAAAGTGCAGCATGCGTTACTATACTGACTGTAAAGAGCAGCGTGTGTTACTATACCGACTGTAAAGTGCAGCGTGCGTTACTATACTGACTGTAAAGTGCAGCGTGTGTTACTATACTGACTGTAAAGTGCAGCATGCGTTACTATACTGACTGTAAAGAGCAGCGTGTGTTACTATACTGACTGTAAAGTGCAGCATGTGTTACTATACTGACTGTAAAGTGCAGCGTGTGTTACTATACTGACTGTAAAGTGCAGCATGTGTTACTATACTGACTGTAAAGTGCAGCGTGTGTTACTATACTGACTGTAAAGTGCCGCATGTGTTACTATACTGACTGTAAAGTGCAGCGTGTGTTACTATACTGACTGTAAAGTGCCGCATGTGTTACTATACTGACTGTAAAGTGCAGCGTGTGTTACTATACTGACTGTAAAGTGCAGCGTGTGTTACTATACTGACTGTAAAGTGCAGCGTGCGTTACTATACTGACTAAAGAGCAGCGTGTGTTACTATACTGACTGTAAAGAGCAGCGTGCGTTACTATACTGACTGTAAAGTGCAGCGTGTGTTACTATACTGACTGTAAAGTGCAGCGTGTGTTACTATACTGACTGTAAAGAGCAGCGTGTGTTACTATACTGACTGTAAAGAGCAGCATGTGTTACTATACTGACTGTAAAGTGCAGCGTGCGTTACTATACTGACTGTAAAGTGCAGCATGTGTTACTATACTGACTGTAAAGTGCCGCATGTGTTACTATACTGACTGTAAAGTGCAGCATGCGTTACTATACTGACTGTAAAGTGCAGCGTGTGTTACTATACTGACTGTAAAGTGCAGCGTGTGTTACTATACTGACTGTAAAGTGCAGCATGTGTTACTATACTGACTGTAAAGTGCAGCGTGCATTACTATACTGACTGTAAAGTGCAGCATGTGTTACTATACTGACTGTAAAGTGCAGCGTGCGTTACTATACTGACTGTAAAGTGCAGTGTGCTTTACTATACTGACTGTAAAGTGCCGCATGTGTTACTATACTGACTGTAAAGTGCAGCGTGCGTTACTATACTGACTGTAAAGTGCAGCATGTGTTACTATACTGACTGTAAAGTACCGCATGCGTTACTATACTGACTGTAAAGTGCAGCGTGCATTACTATACTGACTGTAAAGTGCAGCGTGTGTTACTATACTGACTGTAAAGTGCAGCGTGTGTTACTATACTGACTGTAAAGTGCAGCATGTGTTACTATACTGACTGTAAAGTGCAGCGTGTGTTACTATACTGACTGTAAAGTGCAGCATGTGTTACTATACTGACTGTAAAGTGCAGCATGCGTTACTATACTGACTGTAAAGTGCCGCATGTGTTACTATACTGACTGTAAAGTGCAGCGTGCGTTACTATACTGACTGTAAAGTGCAGCATGTGTTACTATACTGACTGTAAAGTGCAGCATGTGTTACTATACTGACTGTAACGTGCAGCGTGCGTTACTATACTGACTGTAAAGAGCAGTGTGCGTTACTATACTGACTGTAAAGTGCAGCGTGTGTTACTATACTGGCTGTAAAGTGCAGCGTGTGTTACTATACTGACTGTAAAGTGCAGCGTGTGTTACTATACTGACTGTAAAGTGCCGCGTGCGTTACTATACTGACTGTAAAGTGCAGCATGTGTTACTATACTGACTGTAAAGTGCAGCGTGTGTTACTATACTGACTGTAAAGTGCAGCGTGTGTTACTATACTGACTGTAAAGTGCAGCGTGCGTTACTATACTGACTGTAAAGTGCAGCATGCGTTACTATACTGACTGTAAAGTGCAGCGTGTGTTACTATACTGACTGTAAAGTGCAGTGTGTGTTACTATACTGACTGTAAAGTGCAGCGTGTGTTACTATACTGACTGTAAAGTGCAGCATGTGTTCCTATACTGACTGTAAAGTGCAGCGTGCGTTACTATACTGACTGTAAAGAGCAGCATGTGTTACTATACTGACTGTAAAGTGCAGCATGTGTTACTATACTGACTGTAAAGAGCAGCGTGTGTTACTATACTGACTGTAAAGTGCAGCGTGTGTTACTATACTGACTGTAAAGTGCAGCATGTGTTACTATACTGACTGTAAAGAGCAGCGTGTGTTACTATACTGACTGTAAAGTGCAGCGTGTGTTACTATACTGACTGTAAAGTGCAGCACGTGTTACTATACTGACTGTAAAGTGCAGCATGTGTTACTATACTGACTGTAAAGTGCAGCGTGTGTTACTATACTGACTGTAAAGTGCAGCATGTGTTACTATACTGACTGTAAAGTGCAGCATGTGTTACTATACTGACTGTAAAGTGCAGCGTGCGTTACTATACTGACTGTAAAGTGCAGCGTGTGTTACTATACTGACTGTAAAGTGCAGCGTGTGTTACTATACTGACTGTAAAGAGCAGCGTGTGTTACTATACTGACTGTAAAGTGCAGCGTGTGTTACTATACTGACTGTAAAGTGCCGCATGTGTTACTATACTGACTGTAAAGTGCCGCATGTGTTACTATACGGACTGTAAAGTGCCGCATGTGTTACTATACTGACTGTAAAGTGCCGCATGTGTTACTATACTGACTGTAAAGTGCCGCATGTGTTACTATACTGACTGTAAAGTGCCGCATGTGTTACTATACTGACTGTAAAGTGCAGCATGTGTTACTATACTGACTGTAAAGTGCAGCATGTGTTACTATACTGACTGTAAAGTGCCGCATGTGTTACTATACTGACTGTAAAGTGCAGCGTGTGTTACTATACTGACTGTAAAGTGCAGCGTGTGTTACTATACTGACTGTAAAGTGCAGTGTGCGTTACTATACTGACTGTAAAGTGCAGCGTGTGTTACTATACTGACTGTAAAGTGCCGCATGTGTTACTATACTGACTGTAAAGAGCAGCGTGCGTTACTATACTGACTGTAAAGTGCAGCGTGCGTTACTATACTGACTGTAAAGTGCAGCGTGTGTTACTATACTGACTGTAAAGTGCAGCATGTGTTACTATACTGACTGTAAAGAGCAGCGTGTGTTACTATACTGACTGTAAAGTGCAGCATGTGTTACTATACTGACTGTAAAGTGCAGCGTGCGTTACTATACTGACTGTAAAGTGCAGCGTGTGTTACTATACTGACTGTAAAGTGCAGTGTGTGTTACTATACTGACTGTAAAGAGCAGCATGTGTTACTATACTGACTGTAAAGTGCAGCGTGTGTTACTATACTGACTGTAAAGTGCAGCATGTGTTACTATACTGACTGTAAAGTGCCGCATGTGTTACTATACTGACTGTAAAGTGCAGCATGTGTTACTATACTGACTGTAAAGTGCAGCATGTGTTACTATACTGACTGTAAAGTGCCGCATGTGTTACTATACTGACTGTAAAGTGCAGCATGTGTTACTATACTGACTGTAAAGTGCAGCATGTGTTACTATACTGACTGTAAAGTGCCGCATGTGTTACTTTACTGACTGTAAAGTGCCGCATGTGTTACTATACTGACTGTAAAGTGCTGCATGTGTTACTATACTGACTGTAAAGTGCAGCGTGTGTTACTATACTGACTGTAAAGTGCAGCGTGTGTTACTATACTGACTGTAAAGTGCAGCGTGTGTTACTATACTGACTGTAAAGTGCAGCGTGCGTTACTATACTGACTGTAAAGTGCAGCGTGTGTTACTATACTGACTGTAAAGTGCAGCATGTGTTACTATACTGACTGTAAAGAGCAGCATGTGTTCCTATACTGACTGTAAAGTGCAGCGTGTGTTACTATACTGACTGTAAAGTGCAGCATGTTACTATACTGACTGTAAAGTGCAGCGTGCGTTACTATACTGACTGTAAAGAGCAGTGTGCGTTACTATACTGACTGTAAAGTGCCGCATGTGTTACTATACTGACTGTAAAGTGCAGCATGTGTTACTATACTGACTGTAAAGTGCATCGTGTGTTACTATACTGACTGTAAAGTGCAGCATGTGTTACTATACTGACTGTAAAGTGACGCATGTGTTACTATACTGACTGTAGAGGGCAGCATGTGTTACTATACTGACTGTAAAGTGCAGCGTGCGTTACTATACTGACTGTAAAGTGCAGCGTGTGTTACTATATTGACTGTAAAGTGCAGCGTGTGTTACTATACTGACTGTAAATTGCAGCATGCGTTACTATACTGACTGTAAAGTGCAGCGTGTGTTACTATACCGACTGTAAAGAGCAGCATGTGTTACTATACTGACTGTAAAGAGCAGCATGCGTTACTATACTGACTGTAAAGTGCCGCATGTGTTACTATACTGACTGTAAAGTGCAGCATTTGTTACTATACTGACTGTAAAGTGCAGCGTGTGTTACTATACTGACTGTAAAGAGCAGCGTGTGTTACTATACTGACTGTAAAGTGGCGCATGTGTTACTATACTGACTGTAAAGTGCAGCATGTGTTACTATACTGACTGTAAAGTGCCGCATGTGTTACTATACTGACTGTAAAATGCAGCGTGTGTTACTATACTGACTGTAAAGTGCAGCGTGTGTTACTATACTGACTGTAAAGTGCTGCGTGTGTTACTATACTGACTGTAAAGTGCAGCGTGTGTTACTATACTGACTGTAAAGTGACGCATGTGTTACTATACTGACTGTAAAGTGCAGCGTGTGTTACTTTACTGACTGTAAAGTGCAGCATGTGTTACTATACTGACTGTAAAGTGACGCATGTGTTACTATACTGACTGTAAAGTGCCGCATGTGTTACTATACTGACTGTAAAGTGCAGCGTGTGTTACTATACTGACTGTAAAGTGCAGCGTGTGTTACTATACTGACTGTAAAGTGCAGCGTGTGTTACTATACTGACTGTAAAGTGCAGCGTGCGTTACTATACTGACTGTAAAGTGCAGCGTGTGTTACTATACTGACTGTAAAGTGCAGCATGTGTTACTATACTGACTGTAAAGTGCAGCATGTGTTACTATACTGACTGTAAAGAGCAGCATGTGTTCCTATACTGACTGTAAAGTGCAGCGTGTGTTACTATACTGACTGTAAAGTGCAGCATGTGTTACTATACTGACTGTAAAGTGCAGTGTGCGTTACTATACTGACTGTAAAGAGCAGTGTGCGTTACTATACTGACTGTAAAGTGCCGCATGTGTTACTATACTGACTGTAAAGTGCAGCATGTGTTACTATACTGACTGTAAAGTGCAGCATGTGTTACTATACTGACTGTAAAGTGCATCGTGTGTTACTATACTGACTGTAAAGTGCAGCATGTGTTACTATACTGACTGTAAAGTGACGCATGTGTTACTATACTGACTGTAAAGTGCAGCATGTGTTACTATACTGACTGTAAAGTGCAGCGTGCGTTACTATACTGACTGTAAAGTGCAGCGTGTGTTACTATACTGACTGTAAAGTGCAGCCTGTGTTACTATACTGACTGTAAAGTGCAGCGTGTGTTACTATACTGACTGTAAATTGCAGCATGCGTTACTATACTGACTGTAAAGTGCAGCGTGTGTTACTATACCGACTGTAAAGAGCAGCATGTGTTACTATACTGACTGTAAAGAGCAGCATGCGTTACTATACTGACTGTAAAGTGCCGCATGTGTTACTATACTGACTGTAAAGTGCAGCATTTGTTACTATACTGACTGTAAAGTGCAGCGTGTGTTACTATACTGACTGTAAAGAGCAGCTTGTGTTACTATACTGACTGTAAAGTGCCGCATGTGTTACTATACTGACTGTAAAGAGCAGCATGCGTTACAATACTGACTGTAAAGTGTAGCGTGTGTTACTATACTGACTGTAAAGTGCAGCGTGTGTTACTATACTGACTGTAAAGTGCCGCATGTGTTACTATACTGACTGTAAAGTGACGCATGTGTTACTATACTGACTGTAAAGTGCAGCGTGTGTTACTATACTGACTGTAAAGTGCAGCATGTGTTACTATACTGACTGTAAAGTGACGCATGTGTTACTATACTGACTGTAAAGTGCAGCATGTGTTACTATACTGACTGTAAAGTGCAGCGTGTGTTACTATACTGACTGTAAAGAGCAGCGTGTGTTACTATACTGACTGTAAAGAGCAGCATGTGTTACTATACTGACTGTAAAGTGCAGCGTGCGTTACTATACTGACTGTAAAGTGCAGCGTGCGTTACTATACTGACTGTAAAGTGCAGCATGTGTTACTATACTGACTGTAAAGTGCAGCGTGTGTTACTATACTGACTGTAAAGTGCAGCGTGTGTTACTTGACCTGCCTAAGTAGAGTCGTGTGTTAACGAACCTTCACTTACCCCATCCTATCCCCCCACCCCCACCTTTAGGAAAGACATGTGACACCGAGGTTGGATGTGAAATGGGCACAGCAGCCGTTTATTAATTTTACAGTTTTATAAAAACAATTTAAATCCGAAACCTTCGGATAACTAGTTAGGAATCCACCAGAGAATTCCTTCTAATAATTCACATGACCCAACATGGGTCAGAAACGTAAATAACAATTTAACGTTAACATTAACCCGAGCAGGGGAAGTCCTTGAAGCCCTTTCAGATATTCCTTTTTTAAGAACACACCGAGTTAGCCATCTGCAAACCACTAATTACCTCCAGCCGTAAACCAGCTCGGAAGCACCGTTCACCTCTGCAGATGGCTCCAACCACTAGAAGTCCACTTCAAGGGGATAACACCCGATGAAGCCCTCAAGTGATATACCGACCACTAGAAGTCCACTTCAAAGGGATAACACCCGATGAAGCCTTCAAGTGATATACCTTCTACCAGAAGACCACTTCAAAGGGATAACACCCGATGAAGTCTTCAACCATGTACCTTTTTTGGGGGACGCATACCCCCGATGCGACCCCCCCACCATTTTGTACTGACTGGCCTCAAGGACTCCCCCCGCCAGCTGCCATGACAACAGAACCTACTCCGGAAAAAAGGAAAAAACATGTTAAATAAGCACACAAATAAAACACAACACTCATATACGGACGTACGCAAAGACCCACCACGTAACAAACCAAGGGCGGGAGGGTGGGAGCTTGTCCTTACTGTGCTACTCCTCCCGCTGCTTCCGGCTCAATGCCGAAAACAGCGGGAAGCGCAGCAACGGCCCCCTGACTCCTCCCTGACCCCCCCCAACTCTCCCTCACTTGTTAACCCTTTCCCTACCAGGGAGGTCATGGGGGCTTCCCCTTCAGCCCTGCAGGCTCCGTCCAGCCCCTTCTTGACCTGCCTAAGTAGAGTCGTGTGTTAACGAACCTTCCCTTACCCCATCCTATCCCCCCACCCCCACCTTTAGGAAAGACACGTGACACCGAGGTTGGATGTGAAATGGCCACAGCAGCCGTTTATTAATTTTACAGTTTTATAAAAACAATTTAAATCCGAAACCTTCGGATAACTAGTTAGGAATCCACCAGAGAATTCCTTCTAATAATTCACATGACCCAACATGGGTCAGAAACGTAAATAACAATTTAACGTTAACATTAACCCGAGCAGGGGAAGTCCTTGAAGCCCTTTCAGATATTCCTTTTTTAAGAACACACCGAGTTCGCCATCTGCAAACCACTAATTACCTCCAGCCGTAAACCAGCTCGGAAGCACCGTTCACCTCTGCAGATGGCTCCAACCACTAGAAGTCCACTTCAAGGGGATAACACCCGATGAAGCCCTCAAGTGATATACCGACCACTAGAAGTCCACTTCAAAGGGATAACACCCGATGAAGCCTTCAAGTGATATACCTTCTACCAGAAGACCACTTCAAAGGGATAACACCCGATGAAGTCTTCAACCATGTACCTTTTTTGGGGGACGCATACCCCCGATGCGACCCCCCCACCATTTTGTACTGACTGGCCTCAAGGACTCCCCCCGCCACAGCGAAACAGGCCTTGACCACCTTAAGCCTGTGAGTTCCTCCACACCACCACCGCCCTTTCTATGCCTTCTGCTATCGCCAAGCTCCAAAGATCAATGCCAACCTCGGTCAGATGAACACCGTCACTCCTCCAGAAATTCCCCACTCCTGACTCCAAATCCCTGTGCCTCACGCAAATGCCCCCGCTTTTTGCCACAAAACGGGACACCGCCCGATTAACTTTAATGCGAGCCTTATTGACTCTCTCCACAGATCTAGCCAACCGCCAATGTTTCCTTGGGACTATGTCCGACCACACTATCACCAACTTGGGATAAGAAACCCACAAACACAACATATCGTGTTTGATATCCCGCACCAACTCACGAAAGGGGCGGACTCCTAAGTCATTCCCACCCACGTGCAGCACTAAAACCTCCGGAACCCTATCAAGCCGAGCATATGTCTGGAATTCCGCCAACACCCTGCTCCACGACATACCTCTAAATCCCAGCCAATGCACAACCGCATCCTGTCGCGAAATGCGCAACTGGCGACCATCCGGGCGGACGTCTGCCCTCAAAGCCCCCCAGTGCACGTAAGAATGACCCATCAACCACACCAAACATGGAGGCGAATCTGAAACGGAAAAAACAATTAGGCACCACCATATAACATTTTAAAGCGTTAACAGCAAACCTCATAACATATGGGGGCGGACATAGGACTTAAACCTGTTGGACTCCCAACGACCAATACGCCGCACCCCCTCATCATCCAACCCCCAGCGCCCCGCTTCTGTTGCTGCGCCAATCCTGAAGGAATGAGATGAATATGAGCCTGCCGCAACACCAACCGCCGTCAAACATTTTTTAAATACAGCTCCAAACTGAAACCTGGACAAAAACGACCCGTCCACATGACGTAACAAAGGCAAATCTGGAGACCCCCTTTTTGGCGTAAAACCCTGCATGCACTCTACTGGGCACATAACCGACCCCGGGAGGGCGAACAAAACTATCAGCTTACCCTTCCCTACTTGGTCAGTTTTTGACCGACGCAACCATACCTCCAGCCGATCTGCGAATAGGCTCACCTCCCCAGATCTCAGCCCCCCTGCCTGTTTGGTACTTGGCGACACCAACTCACCTATTCTAAATGCCCCAAAGAACGCTAACGAAAAAGCTAACCGAAACAAATCCATTTCGTCTGCAGAACGACAGACTGATGCTAATGAACCGCCCAACGAGCTAAGCAAAGCAAACGACACAGGCCTTCTACTATCCGCCTCCACCCTACCTCGGCGCAACCCCTTCAAAGCCTGCGACACCAGAAATTCCTTCGATACATCCTGAAAGCCCCGCAACTTAAACCCAAACGCCACCGCAGATATGAACCGGTTCACCTTTGCCACTGAAAACCCCGCCTCCCAGGCGTCCCCTAACCAGTACAAAAGTGCCACCAACCTGTCTCTATCCGTATTGACGTCACCCAAATCTCTTACTCACTCCTCCCACTGCCTCCAACAAGCAGCATAAGCACTCCACGTCGTGCGCGCCAAAGACCTTTGTAACAGTTGTTCTACGGGACCGATACCAGATCCCAAAGATGTTCCGGACAAGCCAAACCGAGACGTTCCGCTCCCGGTGCCAATTGCCGAAACCGGTCCCACTGCGAGCGAGAAAGAGCATCAGCGATACAATTCCGTACTCCCGGGACATGCACCGCCACCACCCACGCGTTCAACGACAAACACACCAACACTAAATGTCGCAACAATTGAACTACCGGAGGAGAGGACGCCGTGATATTATTAATGGCCAGCACCACCCCCATGTTGTCGCAGTAAAAACGGACCTTCTTATCCCTGAGCCTGTCCCCCCAAATGGTAGCCGCCACCACGATGGGAAACAGCTCGAGCAGGGCCAGATTCCGCGTGAGTCCACTGGACACCCAACTAGCCGGCCATTGACCTGCGCACCACGGATCTCCCCCGTAAGCTCCAAAACCGCCCGCCCCAGCCGCATCCGTAAAAATATTCAAATCACTCGTATCCTGCGCTGGGGCCATCCATAGCGAGCGACCATTGTACTGGCCCAAGAAGTCATCCCAAACCTGAAGATCAGCTCGGTGCTCCTCCTTGAGCCGCACAAAATGATGCGGCGCACGCACTCCCGCCGTTGCCGCCGCCAACCTCCTACCAAACACCCTCCCCATCGGCATAATCCGGCAGGCGAAATTCAACTTCCCCAGCAACGACTGAATCTCCCGCAGCGTCATTTTCTTCAGTCTACAAGCCCGCCGTACCTCCAGCCTCAAAGCACCCAACTTATCCGCAGGGAGACGACACTCCATTGCCACGAGTCTATTTCAATTCCCAAAAAACAAATCGTCGCTACCGGGCCCTCCGTTTTTTCTGGCGCCAAAGGAATCCCAAAATCCCTCGCCACCTTCTGTAGTGCATGAAGCAAATTACCGCAAACCGGCGAACCCCCCGGGCCAACGCACAAAAAATCATCTAAGCAATGGATCAACGAGTCGACCCCTGATACTCCCCTCGTTACCCACTCTACGAAGCTACTAAACGCCTCGAAGTATGCACAAGAAAGGGAACACCCCATCGGAAGGCACCGATCCACGTAAAAAGCCCCATCCCAAAAACAACCCAACAGCCGTTGGCTTTCTGGATGAACAGGCAACAACCTGAACGCCGCCTCGATGTCGGTTTTTGCTAGCAGCGCACCTGGACCCGCAGCCCGCACTAAACCCACCGCCTTATCGAATGAGGTATAGACTACGGAGCACAACTCGTGATCAATCCCGTCATTTACCGACGAACCCTTGGGATACGATAAATGTTGAATCAAACGAAATTTTCCGGGCTCGCGTTTAGGGACAATACCCAACGGGGACACAACTAAATCTTTTACAGGCGACTCAACAAACGGCCCCGACATGCGGCCCAACGAAACTTCTTTTAACAACTTTTCCGACACGACTTTTGCATGCAAGTAAGCCGATTTTAAATTCCTCCGCGTAACCGGAACCTCATAAGGAGGCGGAGGAATAACAAAACCAACACGAAACCCTTCGGAAAGCAACTTAGCCGCCGCCCTATCCGGATACTCATTTAGATAAGGGGCCATCTTTTCCACCCTCACCGGCGACACCCCCTTGACCAGCCGCGGAGGGCTTGTTCCCTGACCACTTTTTCCGCAGAAATTTTGCCGCCCCGTGTGATGCACCATTACACTCGGAACACACGTGCTTCAACTTGCACGTGGCCCCGAACTTACACTGGCCTTCATTAAATTGCCAGCAAAAACCCACCTTTCCCCCGCCGCTTTGTCCAACCTGACTAGACTGGCCTCCCTGGCCGGCGCTCCCGGGAAAGGACTGCCTAACCGGAGCCGTAACCCGTAACCAGAGAGCAATATCCTTCTGGTCCCACCGAATCGCCGGCCGAACCGCTTTCCGCTGACGGAATTGCTCATCGTATCGCAGCCACGCCTGACCCCCATACGCCCTATGAGCCTCCCCAATGGCATCAAAATAACAAAACAACGCCGAACAATTTTCCGGCGCCTTTTCCCCTATCACACTAGCCAATATGGCGAACGCCTGCGACCAATTAACGAACGTCTGCGGGATAAGCCTATACCGCCGCCGTTCCTCCTCGTCCTTTTTACTCTCGTCCCGCTTGCTCTTATCCAAATTAAATTTAGCGAGCGGCAAGAGAGAAAAAATCTCAACATATTCGTCCTTCCAGATCCGCTCGCGCACCTCCTGCTTTAAATGCGCCCCCAACGGACCTTCGAAACAAACGTACACCTCCCCCCGAGCACGGTCATCAATACGCACCCGATCGCCATCCTTTTGTGCCTCGGTCTGTACCGACACCGCGACCGCCTCCCTAACCGCCAGCACGGGCCGCGCCTGTACCAATCCCACGTCCCTGGGGCCCTCCCACACTACCGCCGGGGACACTTCCGTAACTACCGGCGCCGCCGCCCTATCTAGGCGCCCGACCAGCTCCCTCAAGCAACCCACTAAATCTGCCAGACCCGCGCCATCGCGCCCGCCCGCGCCACTACCGGCAACCGATGCGACGCTAGCAGCCCCCCCACCGACACCCGACATAAAAATCGCTGGATATGACAATGATGGAGTTACACACTCACCGGGCCGCACAGGCGCTGTGTTCCCGTCAGCCGGACCATCCTGACCTCGACGATACACGTCCAGTTCACCTTCCTCCAGCTCATCTCTCGCAGACGACTGGCCATCCCACCGACATCTTCGGATCGGAGATGATGACGCGCTGACCGATGGGCCGGCAACCTGCCGCCCGACCGATGGAACCCAGACTTCCGACCGGACCTGTTGCCTCGACGTCGCTGCAGATCTAGGCGTCCGTCTCGATGATCCTGAAGAAGCCTGCCCCCTGGCCGGAACATCACCAGGCGGGGCGGCCGTACCTCGTCCTCCAAATCTTCCATCCGATGGTGGAGGGGTGACAGGGAGCCCGGCCTGCGACTCCCTGCTCGCCGCCGGACCCCGTCGCGGCTTGGGATTCCTGCCAGGATGCAGGGCCTGGGAAGGGGCGGTCCCCCCAGCTGCCTGGCCTGCAGCGTCCGAGATCGGGCTCCCTCTGCGACGCCGTGTCCGCGGGACTGCCTCAGGACTGAGGCGCTCTGGAGGTCGAGACCGCCGGGAGGGACGGGTCGACCCGGCCTGCGTCGCCGTCACCCCCGGCAACGCTCTCTGCCTGCTCCGGACAGGAGCAGTTGTTGCCGACTCCCCCCCGCCGCCATGCTAGGAAGGGGGCCGGGGGAGGGGAGCCTGTCTCCTGCAACAGACCCCGAACGCCGGGCCTGACGTGGCAACACAGCGTCCGGGATCCTCGCTAATGCAGCCACGGTCTCCTCCAGCCATCCGGGACCGTGGTGCACAGCAGCAGCACGCAGCTGCTCTAACAAAACTGCCTCTGCCATAATGTAAGAGCGCGGGCAACGGGGAGCTTGTCCTTACTGTGCTACTCCTCCCGCTGCTTCCGGCTCAATGCCGAAAACAGCGGGAAGCGCAGCAACGGCCCCCTGACTCCTCCCTGACCCCCCCCAACTCTCCCTCACTTGTTAACCCTTTCCCTACCAGGGAGGTCATGGGGGCTTCCCCTTCAGCCCTGCAGGCTCCGTCCAGCCCCTTCTATACTGACTGTAAAGTGCAGCGTGCGTTACTATACTGACTGTAAAGTGCAGCGTGTGTTACTATACTGACTGTAAAGAGCAGCGTCGTTACTATACTGACTGTAAAGAGCAGCATGTGTTACTATACTGACTGTAAAGAGCAGCATGCGTTACTATACTGACTGTAAAGAGCAGCATGTGTTACTATACTGACTGTAAAGTGCAGCATGTGTTACTATACTGACTGTAAAGTGCAGCATGTGTTACTATACTGACTGTAAAGTGCAGCGTGCGTTACTATACTGACTGTAAAGTACAGCGTGCGTTACTATACTGACTGTAAAGTGCAGCGTGTGTTACTATACTGACTGTAAAGTGCCGCATGTGTTACTATACTGACTGTAAAGTGCAGCATGTGTTACTATACTGACTGTAAAGTGCCGCATGTGTTACTATACTGACTGTAAAGTGCCGCATGTGTTACTATACTGACTGTAAAGTGCAGCATGTGTTACTATACTGACTGTAAAGTGCAGCGTGTGTTACTATACTGACTGTAAAGTGCAGCATGTGTTACTATACTGACTGTAAAGTGCAGCATGCGTTACTATACTGACTGTAAAGTGCAGCATGTGTTACTATACTGACTGTAAAGTGCAGCGTGCATTACTATACTGACTGTAAAGAGCAGCGTGTGTTACTATACTGACTGTAAAGTGCAGCATGTGTTACTATACTGACTGTAAAGTGCAGCATGTGTTACTATACTGACTGTAAAGAGCAGCATGTGTTACTATACTGACTGTAAAGTGCAGCATGTGTTACTATACTGACTGTAAAGAGCAGCGTGTGTTACTATACTGACTGTAAAGTACAGCGTGCGTTACTATACTGACTGTAAAGTGCCGCATGTGTTACTATACTGACTGTAAAGTGCCGCGTGTGTTACTATACTGACTGTAAAGTGCAGCGTGTGTTACTATACTGACTGTAAAGTGCAGCGTGCGTTACTATACTGACTGTAAAGAGCAGCGTGTGTTACTATACTGACTGTAAAGAGCAGCGTGTGTTACTATACTGACTGTAAAGAGCAGCATGTGTTACTATACTGACTGTAAAGTGCAGCATGTGTTACTATACTGACTGTAAAGTGCCGCATGTGTTACTATACTGACTGTAAAGAGCAGCATGTGTTACTATACTGACTGTAAAGTGCAGCATGTGTTACTATACTGACTGTAAAGTGCAGCGTGTGTTACTATACTGACTGTAAAGTGCAGCGTGTGTTACTATACTGACTGTAAAGTGCAGCGTGCGTTACTATACTGACTGTAAAGTGCAGCGTGCGTTACTATACTGACTGTAAAGTGCCGCGTGTGTTACTATAATGACTGTAAAGTGCCGCATGTGTTACTATACTGACTGTAAAGTGCAGCATGTGTTACTATACTGACTGTAAAGTGCCGCGTGTGTTACTATAATGACTGTAAAGTGCCGCATGTGTTACTATACTGACTGTAAAGAGCAGCGTGTGTTACTATACTGACTGTAAAGTGCAGCATGTGTTACTATACTGACTGTAAAGTGCCGCATGTGTTACTATACTGACTGTAAAGTGCCGCATGTGTTACTATACTGACTGTAAAGTGCAGCGTGTGTTACTATACTGACTGTAAAGTGCAGCATGTGTTACTATACTGACTGTAAAGTGCAGCATGTGTTACTATACTGACTGTAAAGAGCAGCATGTGTTACTATACTGACTGTAAAGTGCCGCATGTGTTACTATACTGACTGTAAAGAGAAGCATGTGTTACTATACTGACTGTAAAGTGCCGCATGTGTTACTATACTGACTGTAAAGTGCAGCATGTGTTACTATACTGACTGTAAAGAGCAGCATGTGTTACTATACTGACTGTAAAGAGCAGCATGCGTTACTATACTGACTGTAAAGTGCCGCATGTGTTACTATACTGACTGTAAAGAGCAGCATGTGTTACTATACTGACTGTAAAGAGCAGCATGCGTTACTATACTGACTGTAAAGTGCCACATGTGTTACTATACTGACTGTAAAGAGCAGCATGTGTTACTATACTGACTGTAAAGTGCCGCATGTGTTACTATACTGACTGTAAAGTGCAGCATGTGTTACTATACTGACTGTAAAGAGCAGCATGTGTTACTATACTGACTGTAAAGTGCAGCATGTGTTACTATACTGACTGTAAAGAGCAGCATGTGTTACTATACTGACTGTAAAGAGCAGCATGCGTTACTATACTGACTGTAAAGTGCCGCATGTGTTACTATACTGACTGTAAAGTGCCGCATGTGTTACTATACTGACTGTAAAGTGCCGCATGTGTTACTATACTGACTGTAAAGAGCAGCATGCGTTACTATACTGACTGTAAAGTGCCGCATGTGTTACTATACTGACTGTAAAGTGCCGCATGTGTTACTATACTGACTGTAAAGAGCAGCATGTGTTACTATACTGACTGTAAAGAGCAGCATGCGTTACTATACTGACTGTAAAGTGCCACATGTGTTACTATACTGACTGTAAAGAGCAGCATGTGTTACTATACTGACTGTAAAGTGCCGCATGTGTTACTATACTGACTGTAAAGAGCAGCATGTGTTACTATACTGACTGTAAAGAGCAGCATGCGTTACTATACTGACTGTAAAGTGCCGCATGTGTTACTATACTGACTGTAAAGTGCTGCATGTGTTACTATACTGACTGTAAAGTGCTGCATGCGTTACTATACTGACTGTAAAGTGCAGCGTGCGTTACTATACTGACTGTAAAGTGCCACATGTGTTACTATACTGACTGTAAAGAGCAGCATGTGTTACTATACTGACTGTAAAGTGCCGCATGTGTTACTATACTGACTGTAAAGTGCAGCATGTGTTACTATACTGACTGTAAAGAGCAGCATGTGTTACTATACTGACTGTAAAGTGCAGCATGTGTTACTATACTGACTGTAAAGAGCAGCATGTGTTACTATACTGACTGTAAAGAGCAGCATGCGTTACTATACTGACTGTAAAGTGCCGCATGTGTTACTATACTGACTGTAAAGTGCCGCATGTGTTACTATACTGACTGTAAAGTGCCGCATGTGTTACTATACTGACTGTAAAGAGCAGCATGCGTTACTATACTGACTGTAAAGTGCCGCATGTGTTACTATACTGACTGTAAAGTGCCGCATGTGTTACTATACTGACTGTAAAGAGCAGCATGTGTTACTATACTGACTGTAAAGAGCAGCATGCGTTACTATACTGACTGTAAAGTGCCACATGTGTTACTATACTGACTGTAAAGAGCAGCATGTGTTACTATACTGACTGTAAAGTGCCGCATGTGTTACTATACTGACTGTAAAGAGCAGCATGTGTTACTATACTGACTGTAAAGAGCAGCATGCGTTACTATACTGACTGTAAAGTGCCGCATGTGTTACTATACTGACTGTAAAGTGCTGCATGTGTTACTATACTGACTGTAAAGTGCTGCATGCGTTACTATACTGACTGTAAAGAGCAGCATGTGTTACTATACTGACTGTAAAGTGCCGCATGTGTTACTATACTGACTGTAAAGAGCCATTAAAGGAGCCCTGACACAAGTTTGAACACTGACATTGTTCTTTCATTTTTGTGTTTGAATTTTGGATACACGTTGCCCTGGTCATTTTACTAGTATTTATAGCTGGGGCAATATAGGGATATTTACTACACAATTGCCTGTAGCATTATGAGACCTTGCAGTTCATAACAATGATGTTCAATAAGAGCCTGTTCACATCACCGTTCGATTCCGTTCCATTCCGTAGTCGACTCCGCTATTGATTCCGTCGGAAAACCGGAAACCAGCCGGAATGGTGACGAACGGAAGCCATTAGCGATGTTTCCATCAACATTGAGATCAATGGTGACTGAAATGGAAGCTGTGCTGTCACTTTCACTTTCCGTTGCGGGGTTCACCCGACAGAACCTCGGAACGGAAGCGAACGGTGATGTGAACAGGCCCTAATGTATTTTTTTGTTCACACAGCTTTAATTTTTTTGTTTCGTTTTACAAGTTGTTTCTTACTTACAATTTATTTTTATTTATTTTTTTTGTGTGGGGGGGGGGGGGGGGCGCCATTTCCATTTTCGCCTCAGGCAGCAAAAAAGCTAGAATCGGCCCTGGGGATGATGATACCATCCCATGTGACTGCTGCAGCCAATCAAAGGCTGCAGCGGTCACATGTACTACAGCATCATCACAGGAGGCCAGGCTGCGCTCAGAACAGAATACGCGTCGCTATGACTATGGTAAGTATAAGCTTTTTTAAAATGATTTCTGCGGTCTTTCCGCAGGAGATATACCGCCCAAAAAACGGCACTAAAATTTGGTGCGGTTTTTCAGGTGGAATTCCCTGTGGTTTCCAGGGCGGATACTCCTGATGGTTATTTCACTGTGAGTGGGGGGCTGATGTTCTACAAGTGGTTTCCACCTCTGAGCTCCAATTGAAATTAATAGGATGCAGAAAATATTATTGTTATCAAACTTTTATTTTTTTTACTTTTTTTTTTACACTTTTTTTATACTTTCTTTTACACTTTTTCCAAGTTCCACTAGGGGGCTTGAAGTTCCAACTGTCTGATGATTTTTTTCTAATACATTTCACTACCTACGTAGTGCAATGTATTAGATCTGGCGGGGATCAAAGCTAATTTCAGTCCCTGCCATTACAGCCGGATGTCAGCTGTAAGATACAGCTGAGATCCCGGTGATGATGGCACCGACTCAGCTTCTGAGCCGGTGCCAAACATTTGGCGTTTGGATACGGCAATTTGCGGGAAGTCATAGCTTTCCATGGCGTACCCATACGGCAAATGTCGGGAAGGGGTTAATGTAAGGATGTGTACACTTAATTGTGCAGCAACGCTTGTTGTCTCCATTCTATGTCAGTGTGGGAAGTAGATGTCCGGCATTATGATTTTGTGATATGTGATAGACCCAGAATCCCAATCACCAAACCAAAGAATGCAAAATAAAGACACAAAACATTATAATTGGGTGTTAAATGGTCAAAACTTTTATTATATTATATGACCAAACCCAAAATGGCAAACCTCCGACTCACGAAGAGTCACCCTCCAGCACGCAGGAAAGGAAAAACCCCCTGTGGGGGAAACCTCTAGGGAAACCATGGCTGGAGGATTGCCCTTCCTCTGGGCTTAGAAGGCGCCAAAATATCATTTGTAGCAGAATTTGTACGTTTTCTCAGATTTTCAAGGAAAGACATTACAATGAACGAACGACATAAAACACATAAATCGGCTGATCTGGTTGGCTAGGCGGATGTCTCTCTTCCTGGGCACCCATTAACATGAATGGGCGATCCACGGATGAGACGGGTCCTCCAGATGCCTCCTTGTAGCACCTGTCTCCGCTCTGGCTAATAGAGGGGGATCTCCTGCTGGAAACCCCCTCTATTACAGACAACCCGTATAAAGAGGATGGCATCACTGTGATGAAGAAGTGGTCTGGGGTGAAGGGTTTCCCTGCTAGAACCTCCAAATTACATCAGGTCGGTATTGGTGGGGAAGTCAAGCTCAAGGTCCTCAGTCCCATCCAATATGGCGCTGAACGTGGCAGTAAAACCTTCTAATATGGAATCTTCTTTATGTCATAAACATTTGTATTTATGACATCAGCACCTTCATCATCATTACTACAGGAGTTTATTACCACTGCACAACTCATACATTGTGACGTCACCCACAGTGGTCTGAAGTGTTAACCCTTTAATGACTGGCAGTGTACTTACCACAGAGGCCATAAAGCTGAATAGAACATATCAGCGGCCATAAAGGAAAAGGGATAATGCAGGGAGCATCTCCGCACAAGAACTATCCATGACAAAGGGTTGTCCAGGATGAGAGAACTTGTCTGCTTTCTCCAAAAACCAGCACCACACCTGTCCATAGGTTGTGTGTGGTACTACAGCTCATTACCATTCACTTCAATGGAGCAAACCTGCAATACCAGATACAACCTGTGGATAGGTGTGGTGCTGTTTTTGGAAGAAAGCAGACATATTTTTCTAATCCTGCACAGCTCCTGTTAGAAATAGTTCAAAAAAAGTGGGGGGAGAAGGAGGAGAAGGGGAGAGGGAAAGAAGAAATTAAAAAAAGGGAAAAAGAGGAACTCTGAGGTAAAAGAAATCAAACTAGACTGAAAGGAGTCTGCTGGAGGTGCCAGATGGAAAGACAGATTCTGCCATGGGGACCAGATTAGTTGAAATGTATCTTGAAGGGGGGCTTCAGAGAGTGGGTTTTAACCCCTTCCCGCCCTATGAAGTGCTGTTGCATTGAAAAACTATGCAGTTCATCTTCGAATGCAGCGTCACAAAAACAAATTATTTTGTAAAAAATAAAACTATATAAATTTGTAGAGATGAGCGAACCGGGACAACCGAACCCGGTTTCGGTCCGAACTTCCGGAAAAGTTCGGTTCGCAGCGAATCCGAACTTCACCGGGTTCGGCCGAACCCGTTTTGACCGAACCCGGTCAAAAATATTATACAAGGGCGTGGCTTGGCGGTCGATCCGAATGGCCGCGTGAGTACTGAGCTCCTGCACCAGAATCTACAAAAAAGCTACTAAAGCCTCAGAACCAGCACAACTTCTGGCCGAAATCAGCTCCCCACACAGACCGGAGCACTAACCCGACATGCCGAGACGCCGGAGGCCCGTTCCGAGACCTACCAAGCTCACGGACTTCTTCCCGCCACGGCAGGCAGAAGAAATCCAAGATGGAGGAGACTCGTGCTCCTTGGCGGGCTCCCTTACCTCCGAACCACCTTCACACTCACCGCATTGCCTCCATAAGGCCACAGCTACTCAGAGGAGAAGTGCCTCGGTCCCGATGACAGCTCCTCCACTCACTGCAGCAAAGACGAGGAAATAGATACAGGGTTTCCCAGCTTCAGCCCTCGCTCATTCAGGAAGACGGGGGCGCCATCTCCAATCGTCTGCACTTACCTCTGCATCTCCGTCGCCGCCATTGCCGAGCTCTAGGAGTTCGTCCCAAGAGAGGCAGAAACGATTCTCTCCGGCACCACTAGCGACTCAGGTAGGAGATTGTATAACCCTTGGGGGCCCTTTGTCAGAGGGAAACAACTTAGATGATATGCCCTCCTCAGCTAATTTGGTCACAGAGCTGGCAATGAAGACCATGCTTCAGGCTCTTAGCACCTCTCTGCAAGCAGGATTTGCTAAAATGTTACATCCCTTGTCATCAGCAATACAAGATGTAGAACTGAGAGTTCAACATGCTGAATCCAAACTAAGTGATTTTGTTGTGTCTCATAATGAGGTGATTGATGCACACTACGGCCTAGAAGCAGAAGTTACTCAGTTAAAAGCAAAAATGGCTGACCTAGAGGACAGATCCCGTAGAAACAATATTAAGATCAGAGGGATCCCTGAAGAGGTCGCTGCGCCAGATCTGCTTAAATTTGCACAAGAATTTATTAAAACCATGCTTCCTGGATGTTCCCCAAGGGATATTATTATAGACCGAATTCATAGACTTCCAAAACCAAAACATCTTGCGGACGAAATACCACGTGATGTAATAGCCCGTATTCATTTCTATCATATCAAGGAACAATTGATGTCATCGCTCAAGAAAAAAGAGGATACGCCACCACAATACAGTATGATATCCATTTTTACAGATCTCTCAGCGGCGACGATGCAGTTACGAAAATGTTTGGCCCCTATAACAAATGCCCTACGGGGCAACAAGATCTTATACCGCTGGGGATTCCCGGTCCGCCTAATTATTCATAGGAACAATTCTTTACACGTGATCCGAAGCATCTCGGAGGGAGTGGAATTGCTGAAAGCTTGGGACATAACGATACAGATACAAGAACAACCATCTAACCACCCCCCCCAAAGAATAAGAGATGAATGGCAGATGGTGGATCATCGGAAGCAACGCAAAAGATGAAAGAATCGATATGTGTCTTCTTCTCTCCCCTACCTCGGCTGGTCGAAGACGTGACGGAATATTCTTCATCGAAGGCTTAACCGAAGCTTAGCTAATATTGGTGTAGTTGCGGTCATGTTGGCCCGACATCAAGCTGACTGTCTTTGCCCCTTTTCTGATGAACAGTTTTATCTGTTCATGGTTTGTGCTAGATTTATATAGAATCTATTGTTCTTTGTTTATTTCTTTTTTATATTCTTGTGCTAGCAGCAGAGAAACCTATTGTGAATATGATCGGCAGAAAATTAATGAGCTGAACACACAATATACAGGTAAGGGGGAAACAAAATTATTACCTCCTCAGATAAGACAACACACAGCTTCTCTTTATAGGTACAATGGTTATTAAATTAGCCTCACTTAACGTTAACGGTCTTAACAGCCCGCATAAAAGAGCACATATGTGGCAAGAAGCAAAATCTATAGTATGTGATATTCTATGTGCCCAAGAAACACATTTATTACAAACAGATGCGAATCGCATCAATCACCATTTATTTCCTCATACATTCCAAGCACATTACACGGCCAAGTCCAGGGGAGTTTTAATAGCTATAAAAAACTCTGTAGCTTTCCAAAAGATTCAGGCCCATATTGACCCAAATGGTAGATACATTATATTAATCTGCATGATTAACAACGTAACTTATACAATTGTAAACGTTTATGCTCCCAATCGTCACCAAATTCGTTTCCTTCATAAAATATTCCGAATAGTGAACAAATTTCGCCAGGGAAGGGTGGTAATCTGTGGAGACTTTAACGCTATAGCTGATGTCTCTCTGGACACCACGAATCCCACGCGGCAATCTCAGGCTCAACTTGGACCTTTGGTATTAAAACAAGAACTATACGATGTGTGGCGGGCTCAACATAGCACAGAGAAGGATTACTCTTTCTACTCCACAACCCATAATAGCTACTCCCGCATAGATATGTTTCTAGTGGACAAAGAATTGCTCTTTTCTACTACAAAATCTTCTATAGAGACCATTAAATGGTCGGACCATGCGGTAATAACCTTGACAATTGAGGAAAGTAATATAGCTAACTCTACCTACCTCTGGAGATGTAACCCTTTTTTACTGTCCCATTCGGAACATAAACAAACTATTGCTAGTGACCTTCGGGAATACTTCCAACAAAACGACAATTCCCAGATTAATGATTTTACCCTATGGAATGCCCACAAAGCCTTTATTAGAGGCACTCTCATTCGCTTGGGACATATAGTTAAAAAACAGAAAATGGCCTTAATCTCTTCCCTTACAGCAGAAATTCACCACATGGAAACCCAAAATAAAATTAGGCAGACGCCACAACACGCTGAAAAGCTTTTCACTCTCCGACAACGCCTTAGATGCAGTTTACTCTCAGATTACGAGAAGAACCTCAAAAAAACCAAAGCGAGGTATTACTCACAGAACAATAAGGCCGGCAAGCTGCTGGCAGCTAGACTGAAGGCGCAATACCAAAAAGCCAAGATCCCATATCTGACAGATCCCCTCACCCAAATGAAAATAACACACCCCACAGACATTGCTAATCAATTTCGAGCTTTCTATGCTTCTTTATATAATTTGGAAAAAGACCCTTTCTCCCCACATCCGTCGGAAGTAGACATCCAAGCCTTCTTGCAAAAAATAAATCTACCTCATCTTTCTGAGACCCAATTGGCTAGTTTAAATGCACCGTTCTTAGAAAAGGAAATTTCTGATGTTCTTAAACTAATGCCCAACGGCAAATCCCCTGGCCCAGATGGACTTACCAATATGTACTATAAATCACTACAGGAAACATTATTGCCGTATATGTGTAGATTCTTTCAGAAAGCAATGGACTCTGGATCTTTGCCAGCCGAAAACCAAGCTGCCTTAATCGTCACCATTCCGAAACCAGGGAAAACTATAGATGCCCCTCAAAACTTTCGTCCTATCTCACTATTGAATGTAGACGTTAAAATATACGCAAAAATACTAGCTACGAGATTGGCCCCCCTACTACCCACACTGATCAAGGAAGATCAAGCAGGATTCATAAAGGGTAGACAGGCCTCAGACAATACTCGTAGAGTGCTAGGGATCCTACACATTATAGAACAATCAGAGATACCTTCGGTAATGCTAGCCCTAGACGCTGAAAAAGCGTTTGATCGTATCCATTGGGGGTATGCCTTTTCCACGTTGGGAAAGATGGGGTTCAAAGGCTGTATAATTGATGCGATCAAAGCTCTATATTCGTGCCCGTCAGCCCAAGTATATACTAACGGAGTGCTGTCTGATACTTTCCAAATTACAAACGGTACTAGACAAGGTTGCCCTCTATCCCCCCTGGTGTTTATACTATCTATGGAACCCCTAGCCCACATTCTACGAACACACACAAATATTCATGGTATATGTATTGATAACCAAATTCATACAATCTCCTTATATGCAGATGACATTATACTTTCCTTAGCCTCCCCAGAGGATTCCTTAGAAGCCACCTTAGATTGCATTCAGAAATTTGGACAAGTCTCACTATACAAATTAAATACCCAGAAGTCTCAAATATTACCACTAAACATTTCTCCCTCTGTACTCCATTTCCTTAAGTATAGATATCCATTTGACTGGAGAGATAAAGGCATCACATACCTGGGTATAACTCTAACAAAATCCCACAAGTCGTTATACAGATCTAACTATGAGCCCCTTTTACAAACAATCCAGGTTGAAATGGCTAGATTGCATAAATTTGAAGTGTCTTGGATAGGCAGGATTGCAGCCTTTAAAATGTTATTATTGCCTAAACTGTTATACCTGTTTAGAACGGTCCCAATAGCCGTTCCAAAATCCTTCTTTAAATGTATCCAACAAGCTATCATGAAATTTATTTGGTCTTTTCGCAAGCCACGTGTTGCAACACATATTTTGACCAGGGATAGAAGATCAGGGGGATTGGGTATACCAGATATTTATGCCTATTATGCTTCCACTTTGGTGGCACTTTTCAGTCCGGGTTGGGCGGCTGATCGCTCAGTGCCTTGGGTTCAAATAGAAACATCATATGTATATCCTTCTAGCTTGAAAGCCCTCATGTTTCTCGAGTTTTGGAACATAGCCACGCCTTCACAAGTATCCCCATTCACTAAAGCAGCCTTAGGATGTTGGTCCTATATACAACAACACTCCACTAATCGTACGCCTCTTACCAACTCACAAATTCCTTTAGAAGTATTGGAATTGGCCATTCCTCATTTAAATTTAAACAAATGGAAGTTGGGGGGAATCACCCAAATATCGCAGTTGTACTGTAATGATGTATTGAGCTCCTTTGAATATTTAAAGCTCTCATACTCCCTTCCAAGAAGCGATTTTTATAAATATCTACAGGTCAGACACTTTATATCAACCTTAAAAAATTTACATCCTATCTGTAATGTAAAACTTTTTAGCTTGCTGGCCAAACATACTAAGATACTTAAAGGGGTTTATGATACACTGTCAGGGCACACTGACTTTCGTAAAACTCACAATGTTTTATTATGGGAGCGGATGTTGGGTAAAACTTTTGGAGAGGAAGAATGGAGGAAAGCATATAACCAAATCCACAGGTCGTTGCAATGCAGCTCCCAGGTAGAAGCAGCTTTGAAAACCCATCTACAATGGTACTACACCCCGGATAAATTACATATCATGTTCCCAGATGTTTCAGAAACATGTTGGAGGAGTTGTGGCAATAGAGGCACGCTATTACATGTATTATGGGAATGTCCAGTAATACTAAGCTATTGGAAAGAGGTATTTGCTTTACTAGAGTCCTTGTTTGGAACACGGATTCCTGTATCCCCTCAATTAGCCCTACTGTTCTTAAATATGGAAGACATCCCTCCGAAAGATAGAATACTGTCATGTAAAATATTGGCTATGGCGAAGCTAGTTGTATCTAGGCATTGGAAGAGTGCTGATACACCCACTCAGGCGGAATTGTTGTTACTAATCAATTCTTCTTATGCTTATGAGAGAATAATTGCATATGGCAATCTTAGTTTTCCTAAATTTTCCAACGTCTGGAATTGCTGGATAACCAGCCCTCTATGCCACCAAATATAGCTCTTACACAAGCAACTAATACCATATTATTATTATCATTCTTCTTCATAAGAGACCTTTTGAAGATATACAAGCTGCTAGCGATGTTGTTGTTTTGTTATATTGTTGTACTGTTATACTATCTTACCGACACAAAGCTGTCACGATGAATAAGATGCTGTAATTTTGCTATATATATTTAACATGCTGCGACATGTAAATGATGCATCTACTCTTTCTGAAAAAATTAATAAAAATGATTGAACAGAAAAATATTATACAAATCGGCAGCCACTTGTCTCTATCAATCACTGATAGAGAAAAGAGGCTGCTGATTAAAAATAAAATAAAAAGCATTTCATACGTACCTGGTCGTTGTCTTGGTGACGAGTCCCTCTTCTTCCTCCAGTCCGACCTTCTTTTCTGACGCGGCAGCCTGTGATTGGCTGCAGAGGCCTCTGTAGCCTGTGATTGGCTGCAGAGGCCTCTGCAGCCCGTGATTGGCTGCAGCGCTCACATGGGCTGCATCATCATCAAGGAATGTCGGGCCGGATGTCGAGAGGGACGCGTCACCAAGGCAACGGCCAGGAGACCGGACTGGAGGAAGCAGGGAGTTCCCGGTAAGTATGAACAGGTACTGTGATCGGTAGTCACTGTCCAGGGTGCTGAAACAGTTACTGCCGATCAGTTAACTCTTTCAGCACCCTGAAGAGTGACTATTTACTGACGTCGCCTAGCAACGCTGCCGTAATGACGGGTGCACACATGTAGCCACCCGTCATTACAGGGCCTCATGCACACGACCGTAAAAACACCCGTTATTACGGGTCGTAATTACGACCCGAAATAGCGGGCCCATAGACTTCTGTTAGCCACGGGTACCTCCCCGTTTTCTCACGGGAAGATGCCCGTGCCGTTAAAAAGATAGAACATGTTCTATTTTTTTATTTTACGGGCCGTGCTCGTAATTACGACTCGTAATTACGAGCACGGCCGGCCACGGGCAGCCGGCCGCTTTTGTGAGCCGTGCTGTCATTATAAGGGTATGTTCACACGACAGCGTCCGTTACGGCTGAAATTACGGGGATGTTTCCGCCTGAAAACATCCCCATAATTTCAGCCGTAACGGCATATGCAGGCGCTTGAACGCAGCGTCCATTACGGACGTAATTGGCGCTATTTTTCATTGGAGTCAATGAATAACGGATCCAATTACGGCCAAAGAAGTTACAGGTCACTTCTTTGACAGCGGCGCGTAAATTACGCCTCGTGTGAACAGACAAATGTCTGCCCATTGATCACAGCAGCACAGAATCTGCACGCTCCTCTAATGAAATACTCTGTGCTGCTGTGAACTCTGCTCTTACCATTACGTAGCTCAGTCTGTTACCTCTCCTCCATCCTCAATAACACCTTCACATGATTTGCAAGTCACCACCCCGCACAAGATCCGCACGCTCATCTCCTGAAATACTCTGTGCTGCTGTGAACTCTGCTCTTACCATTACGTGGTGACTTGCCAATCATGTGAAGGTGTTCTTGAGGACAGGAGTGGAGGAGAGGTAACAGACTGAGAGCTACGTAATGGTAAGAGCAGAGTTCACAGCAGCACAGAATATTTCAGGAGAGGAGCGTGCAGATTCTGTGCTGTTGTGAACTTTGCTCTTACCATTACGTAGCTCAGTCTGTTACCTCTCCTCCACTCCTGTCCTCAATAACACCTTCACATGATTGGCAAGTCACCACCCCGCACAAGATCCGCACGCTCATCTCCTGAAATACTCTGTGCTGCTGTGAACTCTGCTCTGACCATTACGTGGTGACTTGCCAATCATGTGAAGGTGTTCTTGAGGACAGGAGTGGAGGAGAGGTAACAGACTGAGCTACGTAATGGTAAGAGCAGAGTTCATAGCAGCACTGAATCTGCACGCTCATCTCCTGAAATACTCTGTGCTGCCTTAAACTCTATGGACAGGACAGGATCCTGTTTCTTTTAAATGCTGCACTATAGCGCAGCCTTATATAGTGGATCGAGCGGGTTCCACAGCAGCATTTAAAAGAAACAGTGTGTGTGTTTGTGTATGTGTGTGTTTGTGTATATATGTGTGTTTGGGTAAGTGTCTTTGTCTGTTTTTGTTTTTATATGTGTGTTTGTGTATATATGGGTGTGTTTGTGTATATGTGTTTGTGTATATGTTTGTGTATATGTGTGTGTGTGTGTGTATATATGGGTGTATTTGTGTATATGTTTGTGTGTAGATGTTTGTGTGTGTTTGTATATGTGTGTGTGTTTATGTGTGTGTGTTTGTGTATATATGGGTGTGTTTGTGTATATGTGTATATGTGTGTGTTTGGGTATGTGTGTTTTTGTTTGTATATGTGTGAGTTCGTGTATATGTGTGTGTGTGTGTTTGTCTGTTTATGTGTGTGTGTGTGTGTTTGTGTATGTGTTTGTGTATGGTTGTGTGTGTGTGTGTGTTTGTCTGTTTATGTGTGTGTGTGTGTGTGTGTGTGTGTGTGTGTGTGTGTGTATATCTTGTTGTGTTTGTGTATATATGTGAGTGTTTGTGTATGGTTGTTTGTGTGTGTGTGTGCGTGTATATATGTGTGTAGGTGAGTAGAAGTATTGGTATTGTTCACATTGATAACTGTTTTTTTATGTTGTTGCAGATTTTGATGTACCGATTGGACTACGTCTTCGATTCGTTGGACTACTGCGTAGATCTACGTTTTTTCAAATTTTAATAAAATGGTTAACGAGGGTTTTGTTGTGGATTTCTTATTTCAATAAAAAAGAATTGTCTTTGTGTTTTTTTTTAAACTTTATTAGTGCCTAGATAATGGCAGTTGGCTGATTGACAGCGTCCATTATTAAGGCGGGGCTTAGTGTTAGCCGGTGCAGAGGCTAGCACTAACCACCCATTATTACCCCGGTACCCACCACCACCAGGGGTGCCGGGAAGAGCCAGGTACGATCCAGTACCCGACCATCTGTTGTGATGGTCGGGTACTGGGGCGGCCGTAGGCTGGTATTATGAGGCTGGGAAGGGCCAAAAACAGTGGACCTTCCCACCCTTGTAATGCTAGGCTGCTGCTGCTGTGTTGTATCGGGCTGGTTATAAAAATGGGGGGGACCCCCACGTCGTTTTTTGTTTTTTTCAATTTAACAATAGACGGGTCCCCCACATTTTTAATAACCAGCCATATACAAGGCCGCAGCAGTCTGGCATTACATGGGTGGGAAGTGCCACTGGTTTTGTCCATTCCCAGGCTAATAACACTGTTGTATGTGGCTGGTTATGATAAATTGGGTGGAACCCCATGTCTTTTTAAAAAAAATATTAAAATAAATCAATAATTAAAAAAAATGACGTGGGGTCCCCCCCACTTTTATAACCAGCCAGATACAACACAGCAGCAGCAGCCTAGCATTACAAGGGTGGGAAGGTCCACTGTTTTTGGCCCTTCCCAGCCTCATAATACCAGCCTGTGGCCGCCCCAGAGCCCGGCCATCACAACAGATGGTCGGGTACTGGATCGTAACTGGCTCTTCCCGGCACCCCTGGTGGTGGTGGGTACCGGGGTAATAATGGTGGTTAGTGTTAGCCTCTGCACCGGCTAACACTAAGCCTCCCCTTAGTAATGGATGTTGTCACTCAGACAGCGGCCATTACTAAAGTGGTAGTAATAAAATTTGAAAAGAAAAAGACAAAGATATAGATAAAATATTTTATTGAAATAAAGCACCCCCAACACAACCCTCATTAACCATTTTATTGTAGGAAAAAAAAAGTCCTCTAAGTAGTCCTCGAAACCGACGTAGTCCAAACACCAAAACTGTAAAAAAAATTTAAAAAAAATTAAATAAAACATGTCGTAGGCTTAGATTTAGTTTCATGTGTGATACTGACTGTTATACCATGTATAGAAGCCTGCCGCGAAGTTGACTTAGATACAGGGCTCCAGCAGACAGTATCATACATGGCCATACAGACATATATACAAACAAACATACATGCAAACATACATACATACATATATACAAACATGCAAATATATACATGCAAATATACATACACACATGCACATATATACATACATGCCAACATAAATGCACATATATACATACATACATGACAACATACATACATACATACAAACTCTTTGCTAAAACCGAAAAATGGGTGTTTGGGGTGCAGGAGATACCATTTTTGGGTCAAATCCTCACGCCTTCCATCCTGAAACTAATGGCCAAACTGAGAGGACTAATCAGTCTGTGAAACTATACTTAAGGTGTTTTATCTCAGACTGTCAAGATGATTGGGTCTCCTTCATTCCCCTCGCCAAATTTTCCCTTAAAAACCGGGTCAGTAGCTCGTCGGGGGTTTCCCCCTTCTTCTGTAATTTTGGGTTTAATCCACGGTTCTCCTCCGTTTCACCTGGTGGTTCCAACAATACCGAGGTAGATGTCGTTCATCGGGAACTGTGCACAGTCTGGGCCCAGGTTCAGAAGAACCTTGAGGCGTCCCAGAGCATCAAAAAGACTCAGGCAGATAAAAGACGTTCAACTAACCCTCTGTTTGTGGTCGGGGATCTGGTGTGGCTCTCTTCTAAAAATTTGCGCCTTAAAGTTCCGTCCAAGAAGTTTGCTCCCCGGTATATAGGGCCGCACAAAATTATTGAGGTCCTCAACCCTGTCTCCTTCCGGCTGGAGCTACCCCCGTCTTTTCAGATACACAACGTGTTCCATGCCTCCCTCTTGAAAAGCTGCTCCCCGTCCTTGGCTACATCGAGGAAACCTCCGGTCCCTGTTTTCACTCCGGATGGGGTAGAATTCGAGGTAGCCAAGATTGTGGACAGCAGGATTGTCCAAGGCTCCCTCCAGTACCTGGTCCATTGGAGAGGATACGGGCCTGAGGAGAGGACTTGGGTACCCGCCCAGGATGTTCACGCCGGTATATTGCTCAGCAAGTTCCATCTTCGGTTAACCAACAAGCCAGGCCCACCTAGGAAGGGTCCAGTGGCCCCTCATAAAAAGGGGGGTACTGTAAAGGGTTTGCCAGACACAGGTTCTGTGTCGATGCCCGGGGTTAATCAGCCTTCATCAGCTCCAAGGTCTGCTCGAGTGATGCGATCTCTTACTACTCAGGCTGGCAGGCTGAGGAGAGGGAGAACCTATCACAGCCTGGCCTGACGGTTGTAGCTCCCTCCCTTGGTCTATTTTTACCCTCACTTGCAGCATGTTCCTTGCCTGTGATATTCTGGTTTCCTGGCTCTGCGCTTCTTGCTATTTACCTTAGTGACCGCTGTTACTTATTAACCCTGGCTTGACTGACTATTCTCCTGCTCTGATTTGCTACTTCGTACTCTCCTGGTTTGTCTCGGCTCGTTCACCACTGCCTGTTGCGCACGGTGTTTCCGTGGGCAACTGCCCCTACCTCCCCCTTTATCTTCTGTGTGCCCTTGTCTTGTGTTGTCTGTCTTGCACTTATTGAGCATAGGGACCGTCGCCCAATTGTATGCCAACTCTTAGGACGGGCCGTGCAAGTAGGCAGGGACTGAGTTTCGGGTAGATTAGGGCTCACCTGTCTGTCTCCCTACCCCGTTTCATTACACTATGGCACCTGATAGCTCTGCTACTTGATAGGAGACAGCGGCTCAGCAGACAGTATCACATATAATATGCTTAGATACAACGGCTTAGCAGACAGTACCACACATGCTAGGCCCAATTAGAAGGTTAATTGTGAAAAAATTTCTTATGGTGTTTTTCGATAAAGGTCACTTGAACTGGTATCATTTAAACAGTTAACCGATGAATGACGCTGTTTATGTGTAATTTACCCTGCGGACTAATGTACCATATAATGTATTACATTTTTATTTTTTTTTAAAAACCTACATTTTGTGGGGTGAATTGAAAAAAACCTGTAATTCCGCCATTTCTGTTTTGATTTTACAGTGTTCATCGGGCGGCATGAATTGCATGATAACTTGATTCTGCGGGTCGTTACGATTATGGCGATACCAAATTTATATAGTTTTATTTTTTACAAAATAATTTGTTTTTGTGACGCTGCATTCGAAGATGAACTGCATAGTTTTTCAATGCAACAGCACTTCATAGGGTGGGAAGGGGTTAAAACCCACTCTCTGAAGCCCCCCTTCAAGATACATTTCAACTAATCTGGTCCCCATGGCAGAAATCTGTCTTTCCATCTGGCACCTCCAGCAGACTCCTTTCAGTCTAGTTTGATTTCTTTTACCTCAGAGTTCCTCTTTTTACCTTTTTTTAATTTCTTCTTTCCCTCTCCCCTTCTTCTCCTTCTCCCCCCACTTTTTTAGAACTATTTCTAACAGGAGCTGTGCAGGTTTAGAAAAATATGTCTGCTTTCTTCCAAAAACAGCACCACACCTATCCACAGGTTGTATCTGGTATTGCAGGTTTGCTCCATTGAAGTGAATGGTAATGAGCTGTAGTACCACACACAACCTATGGACAGGTGTGGTGCTGGTTTTTGGAGAAAGCAGACAAGTTATCTCATCCTGGACAACCCTTTGTCATGGATAGTTCTTGTGCGGAGATGCTCCCTGCATTATCCCTTTTCCTTTATGGCCTCTGATATGTTCTATTCAGCTTTATGGCCTCTGTGTTAAGTACACTGCCAGTCAGTAAAGGGTTAACACTTCAGACCACTGTGGGTGACGTCACAATGTATGAGTTGTGCAGTGGTAATAAACTCCTGTAGTAATGATGATGAAGGTGCTGATGTCATAAATACAAATGTTTATGACATAAAGAAGATTCCATATTAGAAGGTTTTACTGCCACATTCAGCGCCATATTGGATGGGACTGAGGACCTTGAGCTTGACTTCCCCACCAATACCGACCTGATGTAATTTGGAGGTTCTAGCAGGGAAACCCTTCACCCCAGACCACTTCTTCATCACAGTCATGCCATCCTCTTCATACGGGTTGTCTGTAATAGAGGGGGGTTTCCAGCAGGAGATCCCCCTCTATTAGCCGGAGCGGAGACAGGTGCTACAAGGAAGTATCTGGAGGACCCGTCTCATCCGTGGATCGCCCATTCATTTTAATGGGTGCCCAGGAAGAGAGACATCCGCCTAGCCAACCAGATCAGCCGATTTATGTGTTTTATGTTGTTCGTTCATTGTATTGTCTTTCCTTGAAAATCTGAGAAAACGTACAAATTCTGTTACAAATGATATTTTGGCACCTTCTAAGCCCAGAGGAAGGGCAATCCTCCAGCCATGGTTTCCCTAGAGGTTTCCCCCACAGGGGGTTTTTCCTTTCCTGCGTGCTGGAGGGTGACTCTTCGTGAGTCGGAGGTTTGCCATTTTGGGTTTGGTCATATAATATAATAAAAGTTTTGACCATTTAACACCCAATTATAATGTTTTGTGTCTTTATTTTGCATTCTTTGGTTTGGTGATTGGGATTCTGGGTCTATCACATATCACAAAATCATAAGGCCGGACATCTACTTCCCACACTGACATAGAATGGAGACAACAAGCGTTGCTGCACAATTAAGTGTACACATCCTTACATTAAGATATTGTATTACGGTCTGTAGCCTTTGGGGGAATATATTAACCTTTCTACAACAGTTTACTAGCGTAGAAAATTCACAAAATGCGCAAATGTCGACATTTTTGGGGGCAAAAAATGGGCGGGGCTTAGCAGAAATGGCCAACAATTTTACTATAATTTACGCCAGTAACTGATGTCAATTATAGCAGAAATCTATATGTATAATGCGGCCCAGATTTATCTCTGGGGGGCGTAACAAGGCAAATGTACAGCAGGCCGCAGCACGTAGAAAGTACTGATGACAGGCCGCGTTGCAACTAAAAGATGCGACACATTTATTAAGAGTCATTCGCCTTCGCCTGTTAATAAATGTGTTGCATCTTACTCCAGCAAACTGTTTAATAGGACTGGTGTATGAAACACCAGTATTAAAGGGAATGCGTTGCTAGAAATTATGACAAATAGCTGCCCCCATACAGTTTAATGCCCCCTTAGCTACCTCTAGTACCAGTGCACACATATAAAGCGCCAGTGCCCATATAGATAGTGTCACACACAGTGCCCATGTAGATGGTGCCACCCCCCTCCCCCAGGGATTCCACTCCAGGAGGAGCCCCTGCCATCACTGTCCATATATGGACAGTGACGTAAGGCATTCCCTATAGGAGCAGAATCCCTGTCCAGAGCGTCGGCCACGCTGTGGCCAGGGATTGCACTCCAGGAGGAGCCCTTGATGTTACTGTACATATATGGACAGTGACATCAGGGGTTCCGCCTAGGAGCGGAATCCCCGGCCAGACCATCAGCAATGCAAAGGCAGTGGATTCCGCTCCAGGAGTAGTCCCCGACGTCAATGTACATATATGAATAGTGAGATAAGGGGCTCCGCACTTAAAGTAGCGCTGTGCCCGGGAATTCCTCGGTGAGTGGTACTAATACAGAAGCAGGGAGCTGACGATCCCTTACATTAGCATCGGATTCAACTGGATCTGCATCCTGAGGACGCAGATACAGTTGACACCAAGACATACCACCGGCCGCTTGGGACAGCGTAAGGGCATGACCACACATGGCGGAATTCCTCCGCAACTGTCCGCATCGATGCCGCACAGAATCTGCGTTGCAGATTCTGCAGCGGATCTGCACAAAATGTGCAGTACATTGATGCGGACTAGCTGCTGCAGACTGCGGGAAAAGTGCTTCCCTTCTCCCTATCAGTGCAGGATAGAGAGAAGGGACAGCACTTTCCCTAGTGAAAGTAAACGATTTTCATACTTACCGGCCGTTGTCTTGGTGACGCGTCCCTCTTTCGGCATCCAGCCCGACCTCCCTGGATGACGCGCCAGTCCATGTGACCGCTGCAGCCTGTGCTTGGCCTGTGATTGGCTGCAGCCGTCACTTACACTGAAACGTCATCCTGGGAGGCCGGACTGGAGACAGACGAAGGGAGTTCTCGGTAAGTATGAACTTATATGTTTTTTTACAGATACATGTATATTGGGATCGGTAGTCACTGTCCCGGGTGCAGAAACAGTTACTGCCGATCGCTTAACTCTTTCAGCACCCTGGACAGTGACTATTTACAGACGTCTCCTAGCAACGCTCCCGTCATTACGGGAGCCCCATTGACTTCCTCAGTCTGGCTGTAGACCTAGAAATACCTAGGTCCAGCCAGAATGAAGAAATGTCAAGTTAAAAAAGCAAGACGCATCCGCAGCACACATGACATGTGCATGACAGCTGCGGACTTCATTGCGGAACTTAGAATCTCCATTGAAGTCAATGGAGAAATTCCGCCATGAGTCCGCCACTGCTCCGCAACAGACAGAGCATGCTGCGGACACCAAATTCCGCTCCGCAGCCTATGCTCCGCAGCGGAATTGTACGCATCGTGTAAACGAACACTGCTAAATTAAAGTGAAAGTCAATGGAGAAACGGCTCCGCTGCGGATTAACGCTGCGGAGTGTCCGCAGCGGAATTTAAGTGGAATTCCGCCATGTGTGAACCCGCCCTAACACCGCCCGGAATCCTGGACTGTCCCGCTGTATCCGGGACGGTCAGGAGGTATGCAGTAATTAGGACCATGCACATGCGCAGATTCCACAGTAAATGCTTGTTCATGAGCCTGCAAAAGAGGAGCTGCTCAGTTTGCCATTAGGGTGATGACTGACGGATAAGGCCTCGTTCACATCTGCAGTATTGTCTCTGGTAAAATCACGGCCCCCCTCCTGACGGAAAGCCAATGGAATCCACTAAAGTCAATGGGTTCTGTCAGCAGGTGGCGGTGTCCGTTGTGCGACTGAACCGTTGCTTCCATTATTCCTTTGTTCTGCACCACTGACGGAGCAGAACAACGAAATACACCAACGCAGGTGTGAACAGGGCCTTAGAGAGATAACTGAATACAGCAGCTGGCCATAAACTGAAATACTCTGCAGGTACAGAAGACAAATGGTAGACCAATTAGAAATGTGATTTATATTGTACAATACATACAAGGCAATTTAAAAAAAAAAACAGTGCAAAGGTGTACATAGCCTTTAAGCAATCAGGAGGCATATTTTCAGGTTCTGCTGGACTTCTCCCATATACCGGCGTTTCAGGCATCCTATTGGTCCACGGTGTCCTCAATGCCCACCCCATTTAGTTCTTGTTTAGCCACAATGCCCGCACGCCACAGCAAGCTGACAGTGCCCGCCCTAATGGTATATACAGGGGTGATGGAGATTTTATACCGAGATAATGGTGGGCTGGTACATACACGGATAATGGTGGTTATATATGGGGATGATGGCTGGTATATACAGGGATGATGAGAGTCCCTTATATAACCCCCATATTCCCTGTATATTACCCCCAAAAGGAGAGATCAGCAGCACATCGCAGTCCAAAACTCATGGAAAACTATTTTATGTTTCACCCATCCCACCCATCGCTGGATGTGGGTATACTAGGACACATGACTAATATGATAATATTTTAATTAAGAATTGTACATCCTAGTACAATAGCTAAAGAAAATTAACTTATGAGGTTTAGAGTTAGTTATATGTCAAAATTTTGATCTAAGGTATGCGCACCGTGACGGGCAGTAGTCATGTAGACTGAACGCTTCCATGATTTGAATACGCTGTGACGTGGCACATTGGGTCACGTGAACGTGGTATACAGGTTACATCAACACTTTCATGACGTATCTTGTGGTTCGCGCTTGGGCATTAGAGATGAAAAAGACTGGAAGTCAACATGGCGTTCTGGGCCGGATGAAGAAGAAAAGAGAACATGAATGACTCCAATCTGAGAAGATGTCCCCTGTGAGTCACTGAATTTCACTGCACTGTATTCACTTACACTACCGTTCAAAAGTTTAGGGTCACCCAGACAATTTTGTGTTTTCCATGAAAACTCACACTTATATTTATCAAATGAGTTGCAAAATGACTAGAAAATTTAGTCAAGACATTGACAAGGTTAGAAATAATGATTTTTATTTGAAATAATAATTTTCTCCTTCAAACTTTGCTTTAGTCAAAGAATGCTCCATTTGCAGCAATTACAGCATTGCAGACCTTTGGCATTCTAGCTGTTAATTTGCTGAGGTAATCGGGAGAAATTTCACCCCATGCTTCCAGAAGCCCCTCCCACAAGTTGGATTGGCTTGATGGGCACTTCTTGCGTACCATACGGTCAAGCTGCTCCCACAACAGCTCTATGGGGTTGAGATCTGGTGACTGCGCTGGCCACTCCATTACAGATAGAATACCAGCTACCGGCTTCTTCCCTAAATAGTTCTTGCATAATTTGGAGGTGTGCTTTGTGTCATTGTCCTGTTGTAGTATGAAATTGGCTCCAATCAAGTGCTGTCCACATGGTATGGAATGGTGTTGCAAAATGGAGTGATAGCCTTCCTTATTCAAAGTCCCTTTTACCTTGTACAAATCTCCCACTTTACCAGCACCAAAGCAACCCCAGACCATCACATTACCTCCACCATGCTTGACAGATGACGTCAGGCACTCTTCCAGCATCTTTTCAGTTGTTCATAAGAGGCTGGACGCAGCACGAAGGGCTTCAGAGGGAAACCTCCATGACAAGACATAGTAGGGAAAGGGTTAATTTAGTGTGAGAAGGAGGGAGTAGTAGGGGGAGGTAGAAGAGGGGTAGGGAGGAGTCAGGGGACGTTACCAGTCTTCCCGCTGTTTTCGGCATTGAGCCGGAAGCAGCGGGAGGAAGAACAAGCAAAAGTGACAAGCTCCCTCTGCTACCGCGCTTACTTCTTACCTGGCCATGTCGGAGGTCGGCATGTTAGAGCAGCTGCGTGCGGCAGCTGCATTCCACCGTCCCGGGTGGTTGGAGGAGACCGTGGCTGCACTGTCCAGGATCCCGGAGGCTAACTCGCCTCCACGCCAGGTCCGGCGCTCAGGGTCAGTAGCTCTGAGGGACAGGCTCCCCTCCCCCGGCCCCCTCCCTAGTGCTAGTACTGTGGCGGCGGGGGGGGGGGGGGAGTTGGCAACCCGTGATCCTGCTCGTATGAAGCAGAGAGCGTCGTCGGGGGCGGCGGTGGCTCAGGCCGGTTCTCCCCGTCGCTCCCGGCGGTCCCGCCCACCAGAACACCTCAGCCCAGAGGTAGTCACGGCGTCGCAGGGGGAGCCCTTCAAAGGACGCTGCAGGCCAGGCAGCTGGGAGGGCCGCCTCTTCCCAGGCCCTGCGTCCTGGCAGGAATCCCCAGCCGCGACAAGGTCCGGCGGTACACAGGGGGTCGCAGGCCGGGCTCCCTGTCACCCCTCCTCCATCGGACGTAATATCCAGAGAGCAGCCCACGGCCGCCCCGCATGGTGATGTTCCGGCCAGGGGGCAGGCTTCCTTGAGACCTTCAGGGAGGACGCCTAGATCATCAGCGGAGACGAGGCAACAGGTCCGGTCGGAAGTCTGGGTCCCTGCGGTCGGGCGGCAGGTGGCCGGCCCATCTGTCAGCATGTTGTTGTCCCCGTGTAGGAGATGTCGGTGGGATGGCCAGTCGTCGGCGAGAGAGGATCTGGAGGATGGCGAATTGGACGATTTTCGGCGAGGTCAGGATTTTCCGGCTGACGGGAACACAGCGCCTGGGCAGCCCGGTGAGTACGTAACTCCTTCTTTGCCGTATCCAGCGATTTTTATGTCGGGTGTTGGGGGGGGCAGCAAGCACGGCATCGGCTGCCGGTAGCGGCGCGGTCGGGCGTGACGGCGCTGGCTTAGCGGATTTAGTGTGTTGCTTGCGGGAGTTGGTCGGGTGCTTAGAGAGGGCTGCGGCGCCTGTAGCTACGGCGGGGTCCCCGGCGGTAGTTTGGGAAGGTCCTCGTGAGGTTGGAGTGTTACAGTCGCGTCCCGGGGGTTGTGGAAGGGTTGGCGGCGTCTAAGGAAGCGGTCGCGGTGTCCGTTCAGACTGAGGCGCAAAAAGATGGTGATCGGGTGCGGCTTGACGATCGTGCTCGTGGCGAGGTGTATGTATGCTTCGAGGGTCCGTTAGGGGCACACCTAAAACAGGAGGTCCGCGAGCTGATCTGGAAGGACGAGTACGTGGAGATTTTTTCTCTTCTGCCGCTTGCAAAATTCAATTTGGATAAAGGCAAGCGGGACGAGAGTAAGAAGGAGGAAGAGGAACGTAGGCGGTATAGGCTTATCCCGCAGACGTTCGTCAATTGGTCGCAAGCGTTTGCCATTTTAGCCAGCGTGATCGGAGAGAAGGTGCCTGAAGATTGCTCGGCGTTATTTTGCTATTTTGATGCCATTGGGGAGGCTCATAGGGCATACGGGGGTCAGGCGTGGTTGCGGTACGATGAGCAATTTCGCCAGCGAAAGGCGGTTCGGCCGGCGATTCGGTAGGACCAGAAGGATGTTGCGCTTTGGTTGAGGGTGACGGCTCCGGTGAAGCAGTCCTTTCCCGGGAGCATTGGCCAAGGAGGTCAGTCTAGCCAGGCCGGGCAAGGTTCAGGGGCAAAACTGGGATTCTGCTGTCAATTTAATGATGGCCAGTGTAAGTTCGGGGCCACATGTAAGTTCAAGCACGTGTGTTCAGAATGTAATGGTTCATCCCACGGGGCTGCCAAGTGTATGTGGAAGAAGCGGTCAGGGAACCAGTCCTCCTCGGCTGGTCAAGGGGTTGTCGCCGGTGAGGGTGGAAAGGATGGTCCCGTATCTAAATGAGTATCCAGATAGGGTTGCGGCCAAGTTAATTTATGAAGGGTTTCGTGTTGGTTTCGTTATACCTCCGCCTCCTTATGAGGTTCTGGTGACGCGGCGCCAGGGCCGCCATCAGGGGGGTATTAGGGGTAGTGGTGTGAGGGGCCCGGCCAAACCTAATTGAAAGGGGGGCCCGGCAACTGCCTCGACATTCTTTTGGTAGGAAAAAACGGGCCCCTGCAATGGGGCCCGTTTTTTTCACCAAAAGAATGTCGAGAGCTGCTGCTGCTGCTGCGGGCCCCCTCCCCTCGTCATGGGGGGCCGTCAAACCGTCCGCCCGCGCGCGCGCACCCGATCGCGCGCACAATGAAACTCCCGCGCGTGCGCACTCGCGAGCGCGCATCCACGAACGGCCGCACTGGAGACCGCCCGCGCGCGCACCCGCGATCGGCCGCGCGCGCACCCGCGAACGAAGCGCGCGCACCCGCGACCGGCCGCGCGCGCAGCCGCGGACACACATGGACAAAACTTACCTGGAGCCTGGCTGGAGGTGAAGGACTGGACGTCTGGACCGAAGACCTCCCCTGGAAGACATCGCCGGAAGAGGACTGGAGTGGGAGCAGCTCTTCTGACACAGTGAGTAAATTATCTCAAAGTGTTGTTTATGTATGGCCCTGTTCACACAGTATTTTGCAGGCAAAAAAAAATCTGCCTCAAAATTCCTTAAAGAATTTTGAGGCAGATTTTGACCTGCCCACACTATCTTGCCGCGTTTTTTTGCTGCGTTTTTTGCTCGCGGCGATTGAGGACAGCAGACAAAAAACGCAGTGAAAAATGCATTTTCTGCCTCCCATTGATTTAGATGGGAGGTCAGAGGCGGAACCGCAGCATGAAAGGACGTGCTGCTTTTTCTTTTTTCCGCGACTGGCTCCCATTGATTTCAGATTAAATCAATGGGAGGCGGTTTTGGAAGTTTTTTGGTGCTGATTCTGACGCAGTGTCCGAGTCAATATCAAGGCCCAAAAACTCTGTGAACTGGGCCTTATTGTTAGGGCTTATTCAGACGAACGTGTAATACGTCCGTGAAACGTGTGTGATTTTCACGCGCCTTGCACGGACCTATGTTACTCTATGGTGCCGTGCGGACTGTCAGTGATTTTCACGCAGCGTGTGTCCGTGTGTCCGTTGCGTAAAACTCACGACATGTCCTATATTGGTGCATTGTTCGCGCATCACGCACCCATTGAAGTCAATGGGTGCGTGAAATTCACGGCCAGCACTTCCGCAGCCGTATAAACTATGAATGAAATTAGAAAAGCACCACGTGCTACAAACATACAAACAGAGTGTCATAATGATGGCGGCTGCGCGAAAATCACGCAGCCGCGCATCATACGCTGCTGACACACGGAGCTGTTATGGACCTTTTGCATGCGCAAAACGCCACGTTTTTTGCGCGTGCAAAAAGCACACGCTCGTGTGAATCCGGCCTTAGGGTAGGAACACACTAGGCATGAACACTGCGGATTTTATGCAACACATTTTATTGTGGATAATCCGTAGCGTATCACAGTCGCAGCAGAGGGGGTGAGATATGAACAAATCTCATCCACACGCTGCAAAAATAATGGACCTGCAGTGTGACTTTTTGGCTTTTTAAGTCGCATGTCAATGTATTCTGTGGAATCGCCGCTCCTCTGTTGCGGAAATGCTGCGGTTCTGCCGCAAAAATCACACAAGAGAAGAAAAAAAAGGTACTTTTTTAAATTGAAAAAGTTTAGACTTGCCCCGGCCGTAGTTCTGGTGACGCGATCCTCTATTCTTAGCGTAGCCCCGCCTCCTGTCATGACGTTTCATCCCATGTGACTGATGCAGCGGTCACATGGTCTACAGCGTCATCCCAGGAGGCGGGGCTACGTTCAGAAGAGAGAGATGCGTCACCAGGACTACGGCCCTGGCAAGTCTAAACTTTTTTTCCCTGCAGGATTCCCGCAGCGGACATGCCTCACGAAACCTGCGCCGCTATTTGGTGCGGTTTTGCTGGCAGAATTCCCTGCGGCCTCCGGGGCGGATAAGCTGTGGAGTTTTACTCAGCATATCCGCCTAGTGTGTCCCTTATGATGTCGCTCCTGGAGCTGCTGCCGGTCTCTAAATAGGCAGTTGGTCCAGTAGAATTTGGAATTATTTTTTTTTGTGAACCAGCTTAAAAAAATACAAAACTTTTGTGTTAGGGCCTGTTCACATCACTGTTCGCTTCCGCTCCGGGGTTCCGTCTGAGGTTTCTGTCGGGTGAACCCCGCAACGGAAAGTGAAAGTGATAACATGATAGCACAGCTTCCGTTTCCATCACCATTAGCGCAGTCGACTGCGCTATTCCGTCCGAAAACCAGCCGGAATGGTGACGAACCACCGCTCCGGGGTTCCGTCTGAGGTTTCTGTCGGGTGAACCCCGCAACGGAAAGTGAAAGTGACAGCACAGCTTCCGTTTCAGTCACCATTGATCTCAATGGTGACGGAAACATCGCTAATGGTTTCCGTTCGTCACCATTCCGGCTGGTTTTCGGACGGAATTAATAGCGCAGTCGACTGCGCTAATGGTGATGGAAACGGAAGCTGTGCTATCACTTTCACTTTCCATTGCGGGGTTCACCCGACAGAAACCTCAGAAGGAACCCCGGAGCGGAAGCGAACAGTGATGTGAACAAACCCTAACACAAAAGTTTTGTATTTTTTTAAGCTGGTTCACAAAAAAAAATAATTCCAAATTCTACTGGACCAACTGCCTATTTAGAGACCGGCAGCAGCTCCAGGAGCGACATCATAAGGGACACACTAGGTGGATATGCTGAGTAAAACTACACAGCTTATCCCGGGAGCCGCAGGGAATTCCGCCAGAAAAACCGCACCAAATAGTGGCGCAGGTTTGGTGAGGCATGTCCGCTGCGGGAATCCTGCAGGGAAAAAAAAGTTTAGACTTACCCCGGCCGTAGTTTAGGTGATGCATCTCTCTCTTCTGAATGTAGCCCCGCCTCCTGGGATGACGCTGTAGACCATGTGACCGCTGCAGTCACATGGGATGAAACGTCATGACAGGAGGCCGGGCTGCGCTAAGAATAGAGGATCGCGTCACCAGGACTACGGCCGGGGCAAGTCTAAACATTTTTTATAAATTTAAAAAAGTGCCTTTTTTTTTTTTTTCTCATTTGTGATTTTTGCGGCAGAACCGCAGCATTTCTGCAACAGAGGAGCGGCGATCCCACAGAATACATTGACTGCGACTTAAAAAGCCAAAAAGCCACACTGCAGGTCCATTATTTTTGCAGCGTGTGGATGAGATTTGTTCATATCTCATCCTCTCTGCTGCGACTGTAATACGCTGCGGATTTTCCACAATCAAATGTGTTGCATAAAATCCGCAGTGTTCATGCCTAGTGTGTTCCTACCCTAAGGCCGGATTTACACAAGCGTGTGCTTTTTGCGCGCGCAAAAACGTGGCGTTTTGCGCTTGCAAAAGGTCCATAACAGCTCCGTGTGGCAGCAGCGTATGATGCGTGGCTGCGTGATTTTCGCGCAGCCGCCATCATTATGACACTCTGTTTGTATGTTTGTAGCACGTGGTGCTTTTCTGTTTTCATTCATAGTTTATACGGCTGCGGAAGTGCTGGGCGTGATTTTCACGCACCCATTGACTTCAATGGGTGCGTGATGCGCGAACAATGCACAAATATCGGACATGTCGTGAGTTTTACGCAGCGGACTCGCGCTGCGTGAAAATCACTGACAGTCCGCACGGCACCATAGAGTAACATAGGTCCGTGCAAGGCGCGTGAAAATCACACACGTTTCACGGACGTATTACACGTTCGTCTGAATAAGCCCTAACAATAAGGCCCAGTTCAGAGTTTTTGGGCCTTGATATTGACTCGGACACTGCGTCAGAATCAGCACCAAAAAACTTCCAAAACCGCCTCCCATTGATTTAATCTGAAATCAATGGGAGCCAGTCGCGGAAAAAAGAAAAAGCAGCACATCCTTTCTTGCCGCGGTTCTGCCTCTGACCTGCCATCGAAATCAATGGGAGGCAGAAAATGCATTTTTCGCTGCGTTTTCTGTCTGCTGTCCTCAATCGCCGCAGGCAAAAAACGCGGCAAGATAGTGTGGGCAGGTCAAAATCTGCCTCAAAATTCGGTGCGCGGTTCCAGGCGGTCGCCGGTGCGCATGCGCGGGAGTTTGCGGGTGCGCGTGATCGGTCGCACGGGCGGCGGTGTTTGACGGCCCGCATGCTACCCAGGGCCGCCATCAGGGGGGGTATTAGGGGTACTGATGTGAGAGGCCCGGCCAAACCTAATTGAAAGGGGGGCCCGCAGCTCATGACATTCTTTTGGTGAAAAAAACGGGCCCCATTGCAGGGGCCAGGTTTTTTTCTACCAAAGGCAAGTCGCGGCAGTTTGCCGGGCCCCCCTTTCAATTAGGTTTGGCCGGGCCTCTCACATCAGTACCCATAATACCCCCCCTGATGGCGACCCTGGGTACCATGATATAGTACTGGACGGAGTACCGTTAACAGGCGGTGCCACGGTAGGGGGGCCCAGAAAATGTAGCTGTAGGGGGCCCTGAAATTCCTGATGGCGGCCCTGCGCGGCGCAATCTTAAGTCGGCTTACTTGCATGCCGAGATCGTGTCGGAAAAACTGTTAAAAGAAGTTTCGTTGGGGCGCATGGCGGGGCCGTTTGTTGATCCGCCAATAAATGATTTAGTGGTGTCCCCATTGGGTATTGTGCCAAAGCGGGAGCCCCAAAAATTTCGTTTAATTCAGCATTTATCCTTTCCCAAGGGTTCGTCGGTGAATGATGGGATTGATCATGAGTTGTTCTCTGTAGTGTACACATCATTTGACAAGGCGGTGGGGCTAGTTCGCGCAGCGGGGCCCGGCGCGTTGTTAGCAAAAACCGACATTGAGGCGGCTTTCCGGTTGTTGCCGGTTCATCCAGAGAGCCAACGGCTGTTGGGTTGTTTTTGGAATGGGGCTTTTTATGTGGATAGGTATCTTCCTATGGGGTGTTCCCTTTCTTGCGCATATTTCGAGGCATTTAGTAGCTTCGTGGAATGGGTGACGAAGGGCGTAGCCGGGGTTGACTCTTTGATACATTACCTGGATGATTTTTTGTGCGTCGGCCCGGGGGGTTCGCCTATTTGCGGTAATTTGCTGCATTCATTGCAGAAGGTTGCGAAGGATTTTGGGATTCCCTTGGCGCCGGAAAAGACTGAGGGCCCGGTCTCTACCATTTGTTTTTTGGGAATTGAAATTGATTCGGTGGCAATGGAGTGTCGACTTCCTGTGGATAAATTAAGGTCATTGAGTCAGGAGGTACGGCGGGCTTGTAGGTTGAAGAAGATGACGTTGCGCGATCTCCAGTCTCTGCTGGGGAAGTTGAATTTCGCTTGCCGGATTATGCCGATGGGGAGAGTTTTTAGTAGACGTTTGGCGGCAGCAACGGCGGGGGTTCGGGCGCCACATCATTTTGTGCGGCTCAGGGAGGAGCATCGGGCTGATCTTCAGTTTTGGGATGATTTTCTTGGTCAGTATAATGGTTGCTCTCTATGGATGGCTCCAGCGCAGGATACGAGTGATTTCAATTTTTTTACGGATGCGGCTGGGGCAGGTGGTTTTGGTGCGTACGGGGGTGGTCCTTGGTGTGCAGGTAACTGGCCGGCTAGCTGGGTGTCCAGCGGACACACGCGGAATCTGGCCCTGCTCGAGCTGTTCCCTATCGTGGTTGCGGCAACCATTTGGGGGGACAAAGGCTCAGGGACAAGAAGGTCAGTTTTTACTGCGACAACATGGAGGTGGTGCTGGCCATTAATAACATCACCGCATCCTCTCCTTCAGTAGTTCAATTGTTGCGACATTTAGTTTTGGTGTGCTTGTCGTTGAACGCGTGGGTGGTCGCGGTGCATGTGCCGGGGGTACGGAATTGTATCGCTGATGCTCTTTCTCGCTCGCAGTGGGATCGATTTCGTCAATTGGCACCGGGAGCGGAGCACCTCGGTTTGGCTTGTCCGGAACATCTCTGGGATCTGGTTTCGGTCCCGTAGAACGATTGGTTGAAAGGTCATTGGCACGTACGACATGGAGTGCTTATTCTGCTTGTTGGAAGCAGTGGGAGGAGTGGGTAAGAGAGTTGGGTAACGTCAGCCCGGATCAAGACAGGTTGGTGGCACTTTTGTATTGGTTGGGGGACGCTTGGGAGGCGGGGTTTTCCCTGGCTAAGGTCAATCGTTTCGTTTCTGCACTGGCTTTTGGTTTTAAGTTGCAGGGTTTTCGGGATGTGTCTAAGGAATTTTTAGTAGGACAAGCTTTAAAGGGTCTGCGTCGAGGTAGGGTCGAAGCAGATCGTAGACAGCCCGTGTCTTTTGCTCTCCTCGGTTCTTTGGGCATATCGCTAGTGTCTGTCTGTCGTTCTTCGTCCGAGGTTGAGTTATTTCAGTTAGCATTTTCCTTAGCGTTTTTTGGCGCACTTCGAATTGGCAAGCTGGTTTCACCTAGTACCAAGCGGGCAGGGGGGTTGAGACTGGAGGAGGTGGGTCTATATGGGGATAGACTCGAGTTGTGGTTGCGGCGGTCAAAAACTGATCAAACGGGCAGAGGAAAGCGCATAGCTTTGTTTGCCCTCCCGGGATCGGCGATGTGTCCGGTCGCCTGTATGCATGCTTTTAAACCACAGGTGGGGTCGCCCGTGTTGCCGTTGCTACGTCACGAGAATGGGTCATTTTTGTCCAGATATCAATTTGGCGCAGTATTTAAGAAATGCTTGGTGGCGGTCGGAGTCGCTGCAGGCCCTTACTGATCTCACTCCTTTAGGATTGGCGCAGCAACCGAAGCGGGGCGCTGGGGGTTGGACGACGAGGGGGTGCGGCACATTGGCCGTTGGGAGTCCAACAGGTTTAGGTCCTACGTGCGCCCTCATTTGTTATGAGTCATGTTGTTATTTGTTGTTAAAAGTGTGTGTGCTGTATTTTTTCGTTTCAGATCAGCTCCCGTGCCTTGTGTGGTTGTTAGGACACTTTTACATGCATTGAGGGGCCTTGAGGGCGGACGTCCGCCCTGACGGCCGTCAGCTGCGCATTCCGCAGCAGGACGCGGTTTTGCATTGGCTGGGATTTAGAGGTATGTTGTGGAGACGGGTTTTAGCAGAGTTTCAGACATACTCTCGGCTGGATAAGGTTCCGGAAGTCCTGGTATTGCACGTGGGGGGAAATGATTTGGGGGTTCGCCCTTTTCGGGAGTTGGTGTGGGATATCAAACATGATATGTTGTGTTTGTGGGCATCTTATCCCGGCCTAGTGATAGTTTGGTCGGACATAGTTCCAAGGAAGCATTGGCGGCTGGCTAGGTCGGTGGATTAATAAGGCTCGCATAAAAGTGAATCGGGCAGTGTCCCGTTTTGTGGCCAAGAATGGGGGCATTTGTGTGCGGCACAGGGATTTGGAGTCAGGAGTAGGTAATTACTGGAGGAGTGATGGGGTGCATCTGACCAAGGTTGGGATTGATTTGTGGAGCCTGGCACTAGCAGAAGGAATTGAAAGGGCGTTGGTGGTGTGGCGGAACTCACAGGCTTAAGGTGGTCAAGGCCTGTTTCGCTGTGGCGGGGGGAGTCCTTGAGGTTGATCAGTACGAAATGGTGGGGGGGTCGCATTGGGGGTATGCGTCCCCCAAAAAAGGTACATGGTTTGAAGACTTCATAGGGTATTATCCCTTTCAAGTGGTCTTCTGGTGGTTGGAGCCATCTGCAGAGGTGAGCGGTGCCTCCGAGCTGGTTTACGGCTGGAGGTAAATTGTTGGTGGTGGTTGCAGATGGCTAACTCGAGGTAAAACATTTCTAAAAATGGCTTCAAGGACTTCCCCTGCTCGGATTAATGTTAATGTTAATTGTTATTTATGATACTGACCCATGTTGGGTCATGTGAATTATAGGAGGAATTCTCTGGTTGGATTCCTAATTAGTTATCCGAATTCTGTGGCCATTTCACATTCAACCTCGGTTGTCACGTGTCTTTTCTTAGAGGTAGGGGTGATAAAAGAAAGGATAAGTAGAAGGTTCAATAACACACGACTCTACTTAGGCAAGTCATGCGTCTCACAAATGTTCTTCTGTGTGATCCAAACACCTCAAACTTCGATTCGTCTGTCCATAACACTTTTTTCCAATCTTCCTCTGTCCAATGTCTGTGTGCTTTTGCCCATATTAATCTTTTCCTTTTATTAGCCAGTCTCAGATAAGGCTTTTTCTTTGCCACTCTGCCCTGAAGGCCAGCATCCCGGAGTCACCTCTTCACTGTAGACGTTGACACTGGCGTTTTGCGGGTACTATTTAATGAAGCTGCCAGTTGAGGGCCCGTGAGGCGTCTATTTCTCAAACTAGAGACTCTAATGTACTTGTCTTGTTGCTCAGTTGTGCAGCGGGGCCTCCCACTTCTCTTTCTACTCTGGTTAGAGCCTGTTTGTGCTGTCCTCTGAAGGGAGTAGTACACACCGTTGTAGGAAATCTGCAGTTTCTTGGCAATTTCTCGCATGGAATAGCCTTCATTTCTAAGAACAAGAATAGACTGTCGAGTTTCACATGAAAGCTCTATTTTTCTAGCCATTTTGAGAGTTTAATCGAACCCACAAATGTGATGCTCCAGATTCTCAACTAGCTCAAAGGAAGGTCAGTTTTATGGCTCCTCTAAACAGCAAAACTGTTTACAGCGGTGCTAACATAATTGCACAAGGGTTTTCAAGTGTTTTCTAATCATCCATTAGCCTTCTAACACAGTTAGCAAACACAATGCACCATTAGAACACTGGAGTGATGGTTGCTGGAAATGGGCCTCTATACACCTATGTAGATATTGCATTAAAAACCAGATGTTTGCAGCTAGAATAGTCATTTACCACATTAACAATGTATAGAGTGTATTTCTGATTAATTTAATGTTATCTTCATTGAAAAAAACTGTGCTTTTCTTTCAAAAATAAGGAAATTTCTAAGTGACCCTAAACTTTTGAACGGTAGTGTATATGGTCTGCAGAATGCCTGTGTAGGACTGATATCTGTCACTATATGGTGGGAATATTGGTCTTTGTTTTACTACACACGTTTTTAGTACACAATTAAGAGTGTTCACATTATTTCTATATAGTGGAAGTGTAGACCCCCAAGAATTATTTCCTTTGGTAGGTCCAAGGTACCTCAGTCAGACACTGAGTGTACACATCCTTGCATTAAAATATTGTATTACTGTCTGTAGCCTTAGAGGAGAATTTATTAACCTTGCTAAGCCGCTTATCTGGGATAGAAAAGTCCCAAAAGTCGCAATTTGCGGGAACGTTTTTGGTCAGTTTACGCTGCCTTTGGCACTTTTTTGAAAAGTGTGTGGTGCTTTGCTTTTGTATGCTCTGGGACGCCTCTAGTTTCTTCTGAACCTGGGCCCAGACTGTGGACAGTTCCCGATGAACGAGATCTACCTCGGGATTGTTGGAACCACCAGGTGAAACAGAGGAGAACCGTGGATTAAACCCAAAATTACAGAAAAATGGGGAGACCTCTGATGAGTGACTGACCCGGTTATTAAGGGAAAATTTGGCGAGGGAAATGAAGGAGACCCAATCATATTGACAGTCAGAGATAAAACACCTTAAATATTGTTCTAGAGACTGATTAGTCCTCCAGAACGGACCCCTAAATAAATATAGACCCAAGACTAGACCCCTAAATAAATACAGACCCCAGACCAGTTCCCTAAATAAATACAGACCACAGACCAGACCCCTAAATAAATACAGATCCAAGACTAGACCCCTAAATAAATACAGACCCAAGACTAGACCCCTAAATAAATACAGACCCAGACCAGACCCCTAAATAAATGCAGACCCCAGACCAGACCCCTAAATAAATACAGACCCCAGACCAGACCCCTAAATAATTACAGACCCCAGACCAGACCCCTAAATAAATACAGACCCCAGACCAGACTCCTAAATAAATACAGACGCTAGACCGGACCCCTAAATAAATACAGACCCCAGACCAGACCTCTAAATAAATACAGACCCCAGACCAGACCCCTAAATAAATACAGACCCCAGACCAGACCACTAAATAAATGCAGACCCCAGACCAGACCCCTAAATAAATACAGACCCCAGACCAGACTCCTAAATAAATACAGATGCTAGACCGGACCCCTAAATAAATACAGACCCCAGACCAGACCTCTAAATAAATACAGACCCCAGACCAGACCCCTAAATAAATACAGACCCCAGACCAGACCCCTAAATACATACAGACCCCAGACCAGACCACTAAATAAATACAGGCCCCAGACCGGACCCCTAAATAATTACAGACCCCTAAAACAATCCGATAGAATACCAACAGACAGAATTCAATAAAAAATAGTGCTCAAAGAGGTAATAGGTAATAAACTGTAAAGCATCGTTGCTGACTATATTACATGCACTATATTGAATCCTGAGTGAAAACCAAGATATACTTGGTGCATCGATCAACAATTTACATGAGATTAAACCAAGAAAATATGATCGACTTCAGCACACGATATTTGAAAAAATATACAAATTTTTATTAAATTACATACATGAGACAATTAAAAAGTAGAACAGGGGATGAGTCACACAACAAAAGACGTCAAAATCAGTGAAAAACCGGGTAAGAGTATAATGTCACTGTGTACATGTTACGTTATAACAGCAGAAGTGAAACATGCATATGATAAGATCGAGAAGTGATATTCAATTGAAATCAGGGCTGATTAGGGCCAAGTATGTCCAAAGATGACAAAAATATAGTCGTAATAAAATATAGTACTGGTAATGGAAGCGATATCTATGTAAGAGCAAAAAGTAAGTACGAATCGCAGATGTACAGCAGTACCATATCTCAGATAGATTGAAGTCAGTGGATGATCAAGAATAATAAGCAATCAGGGCCGATTGGGGCCAAGTATGTCCAAAGACGACAAGAAATATAGTCGTAAGAAAATATAGTACTGGTAATGGAAGCGATATCTATGTAAGAGCAAAAAGTAAGTACGAATCGCAGATGTACAGCAGTACCATATCTCAGATAGATTGAAGTCAGTGGATGATCAAGAATAATAAGCAATCAGGGCCGATTGGGGCCAAGTATGTCCAAAGACGACAAGAAATATAGTCGTAAGAAAATATAGTACTGGTAACCCTAAAACAATGCAGACCACAGACCAGACCACTAAATAATTACAGACCCCAGACCAGACCCCTAAATGAATTCAGACTACAGACCGGACCCCTAATAAAATACAGACCCCAGAGTGGACCCCTAAATAAATACAGACCCCGAGCTAGACCCCTAAATAAATGCAGACCCCAGACTGGACCCCTAAATAAATACAGACCCCAGACCAGACCCCTAAATGAATTCAGACTACAGACCGGACCCCTAATAAAATACAGACCCCAGAGTGGACCCCTAAATAAATACAGACCCCGAGCTAGACCCCTAAATAAATGCAGACCCCAGACTGGACCCCTAAATAAATACAGACCCCAGACCAGACCCTTAAATCAATGCAGACCACAGACCAGACCCCTAAATAATTACAGACCCCTAAAACAATGCAGACCACAGACCAGACCACTAAATAATTACAGACCCCAGAAGAGACCCCTAAATGAATTCAGACTACAGACCGGACCCTTAAATCACACAGACCTCAGACTGGACCCCTAAAAAAATACAGACCACAGACTGGACCCCTAAATAAATACAGACCCCAGACTAGACCCCTAAAAGAATACAGACCCCAGACTAGACCCCTAAAAGAATACAGACCCCAGACTAGACCCCTAAAAGAATACAGACCCCAGACCAGACCCCTAAATAAATACAGACCCCAGACCAGACACCTAAATAGATTCAGACCCCAGACCGGACCGCTAAATAAATACAAACCCCAGACTAGACCCCTAAATGAATACAGACTCCAAACCAGACCCCTAAATAAATAGACCCCAGAGCAGAGCACTAAATCAATGGAGACCACAGACCAGACCCCTAAATAATTACAGACCCCAGACCCGACCCCTAAATATTTACAAACCCCAGACCAGACACCTAAATAAATTCAGACCCCAGACCGGACCCCTAAATAAATACACACCCCAGACTGGACCCCTAAATAAATACAGACCCCAGACTAGACCCCTAAATGAATACAGACTCCAAACCAGACCCCTAAATAAATAGACCCCAGAGCAGAGCACTAAATCAATGGAGACCACAGACCAGACCCCTAAATAATTACAGACCCCAGACCCGACCCCTAAATATTTACAAACCCCAGACCAGACACCTAAATAAATTCAGACCCCAGACCGGACCCCTAAATAAATACACACCCCAGACTGGACTCCTAAATAAATACAGACCCCAGACTAGACCCCTAAATGAATACAGACTCCAAACCAGACCCCTAAATAAATAGACCCCAGAGCAGAGCACTAAATCAATGGAGACCACAGACCAGACCCCTAAATAATTACAGACCCCAGACCCGACCCCTAAATATTTACAAACCCCAGACCAGACACCTAAATAAATTCAGACCCCAGACCGGACCCCTAAATAAATACACACCCCAGACTGGACCCCTAAATAAATACAGACCCCAGACTAGACCCCTAAATGAATACAGACTCCAAACCAGACCCCTAAATAAATACAGACCCCAGACCAGACCCCTAAATAAATACAGACCCCAGACTAGACCCCTAAATAAATGCAGACCCCAGAGCAGACCCCTAAATAAATACAGACCCCAGACCAGACCCCTAAATCAATGAAGACCACAGACCAGTCCCCTAAATAAATACAGACCCCAGACTAGACCCCTAAATAAATACAGACCCCATACGGAACCCCTAAATAAATACAGACTCCAAACCAGACCCCTAAATAAATACAGACCCCAGACCGGACCCCTAAATAAATACAGACCCCTAAATATAAACCCAGATTCTATATTGTGGATGAAAAGGGTTTTGCCAATAACCTGAGCAAATAACCGTTGTTTATCTCTACTGTAGGAGTGGCATGTATTGCTACTGTGTTCTGCAGACCCCTGACCAGGCCATAAGAAACCCTGGTTGGGAAACACAGCTCTGGACACTAGACTGGCACTCATGATGCCCACATCAGACATGGCAGAGCAGGTTACTGCCAGGCAGGTGCCACCTGAGGATTCCATGACCTCTGACATCACGTGACCTGCACACGACCAACTGCCGTTTACTTTCAACTGTCGACGGCAGCGATCGGACTGAAGTCTACAGGTAGGAAGATATTGGTGAAAATGGCGTCCAATGGACATGGAGAAGACGGCGAGAAGAGAGAAGAGGAGAAGAGGAAGAGGGAGGAGGACAGCGTCACCGGATTCAAGAAGAAGAGGAGAGGAGCCAAGGACAGAGGATTGGAGGATGAGGAGCCAAGACCTGGGAGCAGCCAAGACCCTGGAACATCCAGCCCCTATGCCAGGCTTACCATCAGCCGCTTCACCATCCACCAGGTCCTGGGTAGGGGCAGCTTTGGCAAAGTGAGTATAATATCGAAATATTTCATTTTATAGGGTGGTAAACCTAAAGTTGACCTTTTATCTCCATCAATTGTTCTCTGTTGTCACCATGTTATGCTGGATGGATGATGGGTGTAGTGTTCTCCTATGGGATGCCTAATAGGACATCCAGAAGTATTCCTGCCCCCATAACCACTACTTTAGTTTTTCATTTTAGTATTTTTCTGTCGACATATGAGAGATTTTGATTTTTGGGGGCACGAGTTGTCGTTTTTAATGGCTCCATTCAATGTTCCATATCATTTACTGGGAACATTGTAAAAGGCTGTTTTTTTTTAGGTGAAATAGCAAAAAAAAACAAAACAGCAATTCCTCCATTGGTTTAATAATTTGGCTTTTATGGTGTTAACTAAGTGGTAAAAATGACACGTTACCTTTATTCTGCGGGTCAGTACAATAACGGGGATACCAAAATTATATTGGTTTATTTTTTATACTTTTTATCCAATAAAAACAATTTGTAAAAACATTAATTTGTTGTGTCTCCATATTCTGAAACCCCGAATTTTTTTTATTTTTCTGTTGATGGGGCGGTGTGAGGACTTCTTTTTTGTGGGGCGAGCTGTACTGTTTATTGGTACTATTTTGGGTTACATAAAACTTTTAATCACTTTTTAACTTTTTATTCCATTTTTCGAGGAGCTAAACAAAACGAAATAGAAAAAAGTTTATTTCTTTATTTTGACTGCAATATTTATGTATCGCTTGAATTGTTCTTTTAGCCTCCCCCTATTAAGCTTAGTAGGAGGACCAAGTTGGCAGACCTTGGGGTCTTCATTAGGCCCCCTGGCTGCCATGACAACTATCTACACACTGTGATCGCGTTGCGGGTAGGGGTTATGGGGTGACAGCGGGAGCTTACCTCTATTTAACTGTTTAGATGCCACGGTCGCTATTATAGCGTATGATCCTGCTCCATACTACCCCCACCAACTAAGATAATTATGTCAAATGTGGGTTAGGCGTGAAGACCTCTCCATACAGGGCCCAACAGCAGACACTGCATTATGCTGGGAGCTCAGCTTTGTTCTGCTGTAGAGTCCTGGGCACTACTCGACTGACCCACCTCTCTGTCCACCTCTGTTCCTTCTTCTTCTCATGAGGAATCTCCATTTGTTTTCCTCAGGTGGTCCTGGCATCAGTCCCCGGCCGAAACACCTACATGGCCGTAAAAATGATCACCAAACGGGACAATACGGACGAAATTATGAGAGAGCGGCGGATACTCCTAGCGGCCAGACACTGCCCGTTCCTATGCCACCTCTATGCCGCACATCAATCTGAGGAGCGGGCATTTTTTATCACGGAGTATCTGTCCGGTGGCAGCCTGGAGGCTTTGATCAGGATGTGCGGCTGCTTGAACATCGGCAACGTAAGGCGAGTAAATAATCAGGAGACTGAGGGGGGTGGAAAGAAGAAAAGGTGAGGGGGGAGGTCAGATGAAGGATAATACAGAGAATGCAGAATACAGGCTGCCATAATCAGCGCCTCCTCTCTGCTAGAGACCGCACACACTCCATCATAACATGATATTAGGGAATTGATAGAGGAAGATTTCATGACATTGAGACTCCACTCTGTTCTCCCCATCAGATTCTACACAGCAGAGATGATATGTGGCCTCCAGTTCCTCCATGGACACAACATCGTCCACCGGTAAGCAGAACTTCCCCCTTCTTTCATTCTCCTTTACATGCTGGAAACAGTGCACCCAGCTTTCCTACACTCCTGAATGGCTATTCTGCTTGGTGGTGCAATGACCCATCCCCCGTCTCCTGGATCACTGGGCGGATTTGTCATTCTCTCGTCTTATTTCTTTGCAGAGATCTAAAGCCGGAGAATATAATGTTGGATGCAGATGGCCACGTCCGTATCATCGACCTGGGATTGGCCCAAGATGGCGTCACCGCCTCCAATAAGATCCGTGGAGTGTCGGGAACGTTGCATTACATGGCCCCCGAGGTGCTTCTTAGAAAAAAATACGGCTCCGCAGTTGACTGGTGGAGCCTGGGGATTGTGGTGTCCAGGATGGCAGCAGGACGCTCCCCATTTTACAACGGCCCCGTCAGGCAAATGGCTATCAAAGCCATCACCACCGCGAAGCCTAAATTTCCAACTTGGCTTAATCCTGACGTGAAACATCTGACCAAGAGACTGGTCCGTAAAAATTCTAAGAGGCGCCTCGGTGTGTGCGGGAACATCAGAGAGCATCCATTCTTCTCCACCATCGGCTGGGAGGAACTGCAGGAGAGGAGGGCACAGCCACCATTTACACCATTTGTGCCCGTTCTGGAGAACCAACATCTGAAGTGGCCAGAGAATAACAAAGCCCTTCACCCCTTGGCCGGGTTCAGCTTCATGTCACCAAGCTGGACCCGATAAGATCTCAGGACAAGGGCCCAGAACTTCATGCCTCCTGACCCGCGCCTCAAGTCTCTGCTGCTGTATGTCACCTCGGCTGCCCAGACCATCATCTCTCTCCTTACCATCTTCATGCCACACCTCTGCCATCTTGCTGCTGCACCAGAGCCTTGACTTGCCATCCTCCAATCCCAGGCAGGCATCTGACATCACTCCAGCCTGAAGATCCTCTACACCCCCCAGGAGCGGCCTGTGCTTAGTTTCCATCTGGGGAGATCAGGAATAATAGCCGCATGTTGTAGTCCTGGGGCCGGAGCGGCCATTATACCTGATCTCACCTCAGCACAGGCCAGGTAAGTAATGCACCCACATCACCCACATCACTCACATCACCCACATCACCCCACTATATAATAAGTATAGACACCACACTACATGATAAGTATAGACACCCGCATATAGACACATAGTACATTTAGATTAGACTTTAGCCTTTGATCCTGGGATTATTCTGATCGCCATATTTGGGGTCAGGAAGGAATTTTCCCCCCTTAATATGAGGACAATTGGCTCATTCCTCAAAGGGGGTTTTCGCCTTCCTCTGGATCAACACGGCCTTAAATAGGTTTAGGATGATAGAGTAATAAGTAGTAACACACATAAGTAACATAATATAAATATAGAAAATAATTAAAAATAAATCTTAATTTAATACAATTTATAGTTTACACATAAATAAATACAGCAGTTCATTAAAAATAATAATAAATAAATGAATAATTTTCCCCTAGTCTTTCCCCATATTACACATGTTACACTTCAGCCTTTGATCCTGGGATTATTCTGATCGCCATATTTGGGGTCAGGAAGGAATTTTCCCCCCTAATATGAGGACAATTGGCTCATTCCTCACAGGGGGTTTTCGCCTTCTTCTGGATCACCACGGCCTTTAGATAGGTTTAGTATAATAGATAAATAGATGACACATACATATACACAGTATATAATAATAGTAGTCTTAATACTTCTAGAATAATCTCCTAATAATAAAATATAACCTTCCCTTATCTGTAAATAAAACTTTCCTTTTACCCCCTACATCTTTGTGCTTGTTTTTATTCCCATTGGACTTCTGTGTAGTAAATGTTGTGCGAGCTCTGAGACCCCCACCAATCACTAGAACGAAGCAGCTGAAGGTCTCGTGTGAGCGCTCAGCCGCTTCCTGTCTGTTCGGCTTTTTCCGGAAAAATGTATCGGCTCATAGACTTTCTATTGAGTCCGTTCACCGATACATTTATTTCTGGAAAAAGCCGAACAAACACGAAGCGACTGAGCGCTCACACGGGGGCTTCAGCTGCTTCATTCTAGTGATTGGTGGGGGTCTCAGTGCTCGGACCCCCACCAATCCAATCTTCTGACGTGTCACTATGTCACTATGACATGTCAGAAGTTTGTCAAACGTTTAGCTACACTTTAAAGGTATATGTCAGATTTAAAGCCCAAATGTGGTGTGAACAGAGCCTTACAGGGGTTGTCAGGTTTTTACAATACCGTTTTGCTAGAGGGGTCCAGTAATCTGTGGGGGAACTTGCTGCAAGAGTTTAATTTCCCTACAGCATCTCTAAAGGGGAAGTAAAGTATTACACAGTTCTATAATCACCGGGCTGGGCATGTAATACATGGATGTGATGGTCCTCCTGAGCAGGAGATGATGTTTGTTGCCCCTCTCCATTCTGGATAATTAATCAGGGTCCTGAACGGGGGAACCCACACTATTACCCCAAAATTCCCTAATAGGGCATTTGAAAATGGGTTTTCCAAACCAGAAAACAGCTTTAATGGTTATATAATGATAAGTGAGAGTTTGTTACAATGTATCAGTGCAGGAGAGAGCTGAAGTACAGGCTATTTAGATTGTGGAGGATTATCTAAACGGGATACACTGAATGGGGCACAGTGGGGGATGGAGGATCGGCTACAATGCTGCCCCCTACAGTCAGGGCCCTCACCTCATGGATGCTCCTGTTACCAGATCCTTCACACCAGAGATCAACATTCATGAAGAAGAAAAATCCCCTGCAGAGACGTCCACACCGAGAGATCCAATAGGACTGGTCTATACAAGGAGTCGTCATATCCGGGGGCATATTTACAGCCATGCCCCCGTATAATAAATACTTTATTCCTGTATACATGAGAAGTTCTACAACTTTATAATATCATTTATGTTTCAATTACTCACCATTTTCAAGATCTGTTTGCTGTCAGTGAATGAGGACACTCTTGCTTACATTCAGATGCAGTGAACCTGTACATCGCTAGTCCTGCTCTCAGCTAAGAAACATAAAGTAGATTAGGAAGTTGTAGAACTTTTCATTTATACAGCGATTAAGCTTTAGTTACATAAAATCGGAAAACACACAGGAAGAGGATTCATTATCGGTAGTACTACAGTGATCTGGTGCCCGCAGGTATCTAATGGTAAATACGGCCCTGGTCAGTGGCGTAACTTCCGCCGTAGCAGCAGTAGTGGCTGCTACGGGGCCCGTGGCATGAGGGGGCCCGTGTCGCCCGCCGGCACGGGCCCCCACCATGGCCGGAGGCTCCGCTAGCAGCCGCTATGGCTGCTACAGCGAGACGCCACTGAACAGTACGGCAGAGCAGGGAGGTATCTCCCCGCTCTGCCATTAAACAAAAGACATGTATCCCCTAGCCACAGGATATCCACAGGATAGGGGATACATGCGTGATCGCTGGCAGCGATAGGGATAACGGGGGACTGAAAGTCCCCTGAAGTTCTCCATCACAAACCTCGGACTTCCGGGGTCTGTGTCAGCAGTTCCGGAGAAATGAATGGAGCACCGGTCCCGCTTGTGCGCATGCGTGACAAGCGCTCCTTTAATTTTTAGTGAGCTGCGCAGACGCGGGAAGTCAGAGGTTAGTCATGGAGAACTTCAGGGGGACTTTCAGTCCCCCGTTCTCCCTATCGCTGCTGTGGATAGGGGATACATGTCTTTTATTAGGACACACTGTAGGTCGCATTTTTTTAGGAGGGGGGACGCTGTATGGCGTTCCCTACAGGGGGGAGACGCTGTATGGCGTTCCCTACAGGGGGGGGGCTGTCTAGCGTTCCCTACAGGGGGGGGGCTGTATGGCGTTCCCTAAGGGAGGACGCAATATGGTATTCCCTACCGGGGGGACGACGCTGTATGGCGTTCCCTACAGGGGAGACGACGCTGTAGGGCGTTCCCTACAGGGGGGGACGTTGTATGGCGTTCCCTACAGGGGGGACGCTGTATGGCGTTCCCTACAGGGGGGCTGTATGGCGTTCCCTACAGGGAAGGCTGTATGGTGTTCCCTACAGACCCCCCCCTGTAGGGAAAGCCATACAGACTCCATGTAGGTAACACCATACAGTCCCCCCTGTAGATAACGCCAGACAGCCCCCTCTGTAGGGAACGCCATACAGCCCCCCCGTAGATAATGCCATACAGTCCCCCTGTAGATAACGCCATACAGCCCCCCTATAGATAGCACCATACAGCCCCTCTGTAGATAGCGCCATACAGCCTCCCCCTGTAGATAGTGCCATACAGCCCCCCCTGTAGGGAACGCCATACAGTCCCCCCCTGTAGGGAATGCCATACAGTCCCCCCCCTGTAGGGAACGCCATACACCCCCCCCTGTAGGGAACGCCATACAGTCCGCCCGTAGATAACGCCATACAGCCCCCCGTAGATAACGCCATACAGCCCCCTCTGTAGATAGCGCCATACAGCCCCCTCTGTAGATATCTACAAAGGGGGCTGTATGGCGTTATCTACAGGGGGGCTGTATGGCGTTATCAAAAGGGGGGTTTGTAAAAAAGGCACTATCTACAAGGGGGGGGGGGTTGTGTGACACCCAGGGGAGGGGGGGCCCCAGTCAAAAGTTTGCTATGGGGCCCAGTCTTTCCTAGTTACGCCCGTGGCCCTGTTGGTTACCTCACCTTTATGTGTCTATATGTGACAGGCCATAAAATGTCATATAGGAAAAAACGTAAGAAAGAACTTACCATACGGGGATCATATATGTTATGTCACTGGAAGAAACCTGCAGCACCAACACCAATGGAACATGAGGATGACGCCACTCAATGTGCTGTCCATCACCCCCATCGCCCCACGCGTTTCACTCCACCTGTGACTCTGCCGACTAACGTAAATACTGACTAAACACAAACTCTGACCGGCCTCATCACTAGTCTCTATTGTCATACAGCCGCCTCCGATAGAGAATTTACCCTCATCCAGTGCTGGTGAACTAACCCCAATCTACTTACATGTGGTTTCCAATAGTCAGTGGTACATATAGTATCCAAAGTCTGGTGGCCAGTGGTACATAAAGTATCCACAGTCTGGTGGTCAGAGGTACATATAATATCCAGAGTCTGGTGGTCAGTGGTATATACAGTATACAAAGTCTGGATACTATATGGACCACGAACCACAAGACTCTGTATACTGTATATATCACTGACCACAAGACTATGGATACTATATGTACCGCTGACCATCAGACTCTGGATACTATGACTCTGGATACTATATGTACCACTGACCAATAGACTCTGGATACTATGACTCTGGATACCATATGTACCACTGACCAACAGACTCTGGATACTATATATACCACTGACCACCAGACTCTGGATACTATATGGACCACGAACCACCAGACTCTGTATACTGTATATATCACGGATTACAAGACTCTGGATACTATATGTACCGTTGACCATCAGACTCTGGATACTATGACTCTGGATACTATATGTACCACTGACCAACAGACTCTGGATACTATATGGACCACGAACCACCAGAGTCTGTTGGTCAGTGGTACATATAGTATCCAGCGTCATAGTATCCAGAGTCTGATGGTCAGCGGTACATATAGTATCCAGAGTCTTGTGATCAGTGATATATACAGTATACAGAGTCTGGTGGTTCGTGGTCCATATAGTATCCAGAGTCTCGTGGTCAGTGGTACATATAGTTTCCAGAGTCTGGTGGTCAGTGGTATATATGGTATCCAGAGTCTGGTGTCAATGGTATATATATATATATATATATATATATATATATATATATATAGTGTTCAGAGTCTTGTGGTCAGTGATACATATCACATCCAGAGTCTGGTGGTCAGTGATACATATAGCATCCAGAGTCTGGTGATCAGTTATACATATAGCATCCATAGTCTGGTGGTCAGTGATACATATAGTTTCCAGAGTCTGATGGTCAGTTGTATATATAGTGTCCAGAGTCTGGTAGTCAATGGTACACATAGTATCAAGAGTCTTGTTGTAAAGGATCTGCCAGACACAGCTTGTGTCGACGCCCGTGGTTAATCAGTCTGCATCTGTTCCTAGGTCTGATAGAGTGACTTGATCTGCTACCACTCAGGCTGGTAGGCTGAGGAGTGGGAGAACCTATCACAGCCTGGCCAGACGGTTCTAGCTCCCGCCCTTATTTATACCTTCATTTGCTGCTTGTCCTTTGCCTGTGATTCTCTCTTGTTTCCTGGCTCTGCTGTTCCTGCTATTACTATTGACCTCTGCTTCATATTGACCCTGGCTTTACTGACTCAGCTCCTGCTCTGTGTTTGTGTAATGACGGGGTAGGGAGACAGACAGGTGAGCCCTAATCTACCCGCCACTCAGTCCCTGCCTACTTGCAACGACCCGTCCTAGGCAACGGGGTACAACTGGGCGACAGTCCCTACGCTCAGTAAGTGCACGACAGACAAACAGACAAGGGTACACAGAAGCTAGGGAAACGGAGCAGCTGCCCACGGAGACACCGTGAGCAACGAGAGAAGTGAACGAGCCGAGTCAAAGCAGGAGTGCACGAGATGCAAAACGCTGAGCAGGAGAGTGGTCAGTAAGCCAAGGTCAATAACAAGAAGAGGATCAGTAGTTCAAGCAGCAGCAGCAGAGCCAGGAAACAAGCAGAGCAGAATCACAGGCAAAGGAGGGACAGGAAAGGCAGGTATAAATAGACAGTGGGCGGGAGCTAGCTCCGTCTGGCCAGGCTGTGATAGGCTCTCCCACTCCTAAGCCTGCCATCCTGAGTGGTGGAAGATGGAGTCAGTCTCACAGACATAGGAGCAGGTGCAGACTGATTACCCACAGGCGTCGACACAGAAGTTGTGTCTGGCAGATCCTTTACAGTTTGGTACCTTGTACACTCCTGGTTTGACTCGGCTCGTTCACTACTCTTGTTGCTCACGGTGTTGCCATGGGCAACTGCCCCATTTCCCTTAGCTTCTGTGTACCCCTGGATGTTTGTCTGTCGTGCACATATTGAGCGTAGGGACCGTCGCCCAGTTGTACGCCGTCGCCTAGGACGGGCCATGCAAGTAGGCAGGGACTGAGTGGCTGGTAGATTAGGGCTCACCTGTCTGTCTCCCTTCCCCGACATTACATAATCACCGGCCCATATACCTTTTCTACCTTGGTTCCTACACAACTATGGACCCCCTTGAGACCCTGGCTCAGCAAATGCAGGGTCTCTCCCTACAGGTCCAAGACCTGGCTCAGAGGTGCAACCAGCGTGATGCTAACCAGGTAGTGCCCTCCACCTCACCTCTTGAACCCCACCTAAAGTTGTCTGACCGTTTCTCAGGGGACCGGAAGACTTTTTTTCTCCTTTCGGGAGAGTTGTAGGCTCTATTTCCGTCTAAGGCCCCACTCCTCAGGTTCTGAGAGCCAGCGAGTGGGTATAATTATATCCCGGCTCCAGGACTGCCCCGAAGAATGGGCCTTCTCCTTGGCTCCTGACGCCCCTGAACTTTCCTCTGTTGACCTTATTTTTTCTGCTCTCGGGCTCATCTATGACGAGACTGACAAGACTGCCTTTGCCGAGAGTCAGTTGGTGACCTTACGTCAGGGTAAGAGACCCGTTGAGGAGTACTGTTCTGACTTTAGGAAGTGGTGTGTAGCTTCTCGGTGGAATGACCCTACCTTGAGGTGCCAGTTTAGATTGGGTCTGTCGAACACCCTGAAAGACCTGTTAGTTAGCTATCCCTCTTCTGACTCTCTAGATCAGGTTATGGCTTTAGCGGAATGTCTTGACCGACGTCTCAGGGAACGACGACTTGAACGTTTTTGTGCCTTCCCCTCTGGCTCCCCCATGATGGCTCCCGAGGTTCCATTGCTTCGTTCTTCCACGGAAAACTCGGATGAACCAATGCAACTCGGGGCCTCCGTGTCTTCCCAACAACGTAGAGAGCTCCGCAGGAAGAATAGTCTCTGCTTGTACTGTGGGGATGATATATTTAAATAGGTATTACCCTCTTACAATTTTATATATAATATGCTAGAGTAATTCACACTAGGTGTACACCACCAATTGTCGATATATGAAAAAGGAACGGGGAGTGGGAAAAGTAGTGTGTTTTGTAATTGCAAAAAAATAAAAAATACTTTATTATTAAATTTATATTAAAACAATGTTAGATGAAAAATGATGTTGCGCCAAAGTCCCCTAAATTGGCGCACTATGACAAATTATGTCTGATTTAGATTGCTCCGGATTGTAAAGAATATATATGTGTCTAACCTCCCCCTTATTTAGTAATAGAGAGGAAACTATAATAGTCCCTAAACCAGAAATTGGGTTGTTAAATAATTGCAAATAACTGTCCCCCTCAGTGTCAATGATGAGACAGTCTGATTGCACATGAACCCAGAGGTTCCTTCAACGGGCTGATAGTGAAGCCCAGCGGTGGAGAAACCCCTGTATTAATGTGACTGTAATGGGTTACATGTACATGTGTCTTATATGAATAGACACAGCACAGCAGAGTTGCAACTGCTGCATACTAGGAACTGAACAGGAGAAGGGAATAGACTGGGCCACAGTGTGTAACGGGCGGCGGGTCCGCTGAATTGCCTTGGTAGTGATCTAAAGTATCTGTAAAATTCCTATCAGGCAGTATATCACTTCCCCCCAGCTGATGTATACTAACAACCTAGCTGTCAGGGTTTACAACAATTTATGTGGGCTAGCAAATAGGCTGCGGTCAGCTGAGTATTTATGACTGCACACAGCAGCAAAGAAGCCCCCGTCAAAGACAAACACTGTGTGTGTGTTGTCTTATTTGTCAAAGCTCGATGTAGCAGAGCCGTTACTGCTACATTCAGGTCTCCAGCCCTGCAAGGAGACCTGACAGGCCAGCCACGCTCCCGGGCAAACGATCACACAGGCAGCGCGCCTGGACTGCGTTCTCCAGCTCCACACAACAGTGAGTACTCTGCCTGACAGGCAGTAAGGATATTGTACCACTGTTTGTTTGTCTGTGCAAGATAAGGCTGCCTGGTGAGTCGCGTATATGTGGGGAGGGCTGCAGGGAGCCGAGCTGCTGTCAGCTGTTTGAGTACGATCCTGTCTCAAACATAGCTCAGCTCCGTGCACTCATGCACAAAGAGCTGCTCAGGCAGCCCGGCGTGCAGTATTGCCGTGCTTGTTCCCTAACTGTAGCAGATATTCTGCTGATTTGAACATTAAACTGCTATTAGCAGTACGGAGCAAAGTGTTTGGCATCTAACATTGGTGATATTTAAAAGACACCCGACGCGCGTTTCGCCGGTACTTCCGGCTTCTTCCAGGGGTGGCAGCCGCCGGAATCAAAGGCCAGATATGCTAAGAGTTCCTGATTGACAGGAATAGTAACCAATCAAAACAATTTGAGAATGGAAACAAAGTAATGGTGCAACGTGATACCTCTGGTTAGTTCCAGCAATGTATCCATGTTAAAATAAGGTGCATTCACAAGCTAAAATCAAGAGAACACACGATTTCTCAGATACTGACACTGACCTAACTGAGGCCTCTGGGTCCGATACAGAGACCAGAAATTATGATCAGGACAAGGGTCAGGCCAACTCCCCGAGGAGACACCCAGCTTTAGGGAGTGATCACAATACCGTCCCGGAAGTCCCTTTTTTACGGGACAGAGGGAGATGGGGCTTCAGAGGGTCCCAGAGGGGGAAGGGGAAGAGAAAAGACCAACAGAGAAGATGACCCTACAAATGACCGATTCTCTGGGAGATTCTATGAGAGTGATCAATTTATCGCAGCACTCTCTTACTGACATACAATCACAAGTCTTGCAGAGGGGCCTCAATTTTTGTCTTACGACAAGACTTAATAAATTCACAGTGATTAAAGATCTGCACCTTTTCGGTAGGAAACTGATATTTAAAAAGATTTTTTCACAAAGAGACATTCAACCCAGTAGCCCTGTAGAAGAATTGATAACACAATTTCCAGATTTGTTGGACCTTACAGGTCAGGAGGCGGCAACTCTGGGAGATCTTGAATCACTTTTATCAGAGAATATGACCGATGGAGATACAAACACACTGGAACGCCAGAGTAGAAAACATCTTAAAGCAAAATCAACTACTATGCCTCCTCTGGACACTTTATCAACAGAAATTGTACTTGAAGCATAAGTCAAACCATCAGGTATGACATAGTATATCAGAAAACCAAAAATATACCTGATGTAACAAATAACACCACGTAGGCAAAAATAAAATATGTAATTACATATTTTATTTTTGCCTACGTGGTGTTATTTGTTACATCAGGTATATTTTTGGTCCTCTGGACACTTGCCCAGCGGTTAAAGTTTTTCTAGACTTGGTGGGTCAAGATATTGTGTCATTCCCATACCATAGGATAGAGAACAATATTACTGAAGTGGAACGTCAGGCATTACAAGAACTCCGATTGTGGCAGGACGTTGTCTTTAAACAATCGGATAAGGGGGGAAACATTGTTATCTGGCCCAAGGAACAATATATACGTGAAGCAAGGAGGCAGCTTCTTGATAAACAGTGCTATAAACCGTTATGGGGGGATCCGACAGCTCAATTCTTGAGTGAATACAATGCACTGATTTCAGAAGCTCTCTCATTGGGAGCGATCACCCCCAATGAGAAAAGTTTTTTATCTGTCAAGGGCCCCAGGGTTTCCACTTTTTATATGCTCCCAAAGGTCCACAAAAACCTTAAGAACCCCCCAGGTAGGCCTATTGTCTCTGGTGTGGGAAATCTCACGCAGAAGTGTAACAAGTGGCTCGACAATGAACTCGGTGATATTGTGTTGAACTTACCTTCCCACACCAGAGACACCATGCAAATATTGAAAGAGTTGGATGGAATCAGTCTTAACCAGGACGAAATTCTGGTAACCTGTGACGTGGAAAGTCTGTACACCAGCATTAATCACTCCAGGGGCTGTTCAGCGGTAGACTATTATCTATCTAGAGACCCGAGTCTGAACCCTGTGAGGAAGGACTTTATTCTTAAAGCACTGAGATTTATCCTTACACGAAACTATTTCATATTTGATGGGCGGTTTTACCTGCAAATCAGGGGCACGGCGATGGGAGCAGCTGTGGCCCCCACATTTGCTAACATTTATCTTGGCTGGTGGGAGGAGGTAATTGTTTTTTGTGATGAGCAAAAAATCTTGACAGATAACGTCTGTCTCTGGAGGCGTTTTATTGACGACATATTCGTCATTTGGGGGGGCTCTGTCCTTGAATTGGAGAATCTCATTGAGAAATTGAATGACAATGATTTTAATCTGAAATTGACCCTTGACTATAACCCACAGTCGATCCCATTTTTAGATGTTCTCATCTACACAGATCCAGAGAGAAATCTCCACACGGATCTTTATAGAAAGGTGACTGCCACCAACAGCTTATTAGCTGCCGAAAGTGCACACTCAAGAAACACAATTAGGGCAATATCGAAGGGGGAGTTCTTGAGATTGAGACGCAATTGCTCGACATTTGTTGATTTCAAGAAACGAGCAGTTGAATTGAGGGCTAGGCTGCAGGCGAGACACTACTCCAATCGCAATATCAAAGAGGCCTATAACATAGCACTGAGAACCAACCGTGAAGAATTGCTCATTTCTAAAAAGACACGAGCCAAGACAGCTATCAAAACCTCTGAAACCCCCATGCAGCCTAGATTCATCACTGACTATCATGCAGACTGGGATAGCATGATGCAGATTATAAACAAACACTGGCATGTACTTAAATCTGATCCTAATCTAAACACAATCTTGGGTGAGAGGGCCCTTTCAGGTTATCGCAAAGGAACCAGCATTTCGAACATTTTGGTTGCAAGTCACTTTACGCGGGGTGACGGTACTAAGAGGGCCCAGATTATGGGGTTTTTCCCTTGTAAGTTATGTAAAGCATGTAGAATCCTGACTACAACCAAGCAATTCACTGATGGATTTGGGGTGTTGTATAAGATCAAAGAACATATGAACTGTAACTCCGAAGGAGTCGTGTATTGTCTGGAGTGCCCCTGCGGTTTGAGATACGTGGGTAAAACGACCAGAGCACTCAAAATCCGTATTGGAGAACATGTCAGGTCAATTATAAACTATGACAAAGGTGAGAAGGATTGTAAACTCCAGAAGAAAATATTCACACCTACTCCAATCGCCAAACATTTTAAAGAGAGACATAATCTAGAGTGGCAGACTCTGAAAGGTTGGGGCATCTGTAAACTCAACATGGGCATCAGAGGGGGCAACCTTGATGAGGCCCTTCTGAGGAGAGAAAGTGAGTGGATATTCCGTATGAACTCCGTTAAACCGTTCGGCATGAACGAAAGTTTCAATTTTGGTTGTTTTCTTTGAACCTGGAACTAACTAAGGTCTCACATTACCAGTTTATCGTGCCTGATATTCAAAATTTCTATCTCTGACACACTTACTGAGCAATCATTGCCAATGCAGTACTGTGTATCTACGAGGTTAACCTCTTTTGTTACATTTACATTTATATCTCTGCCTCTGCAGGACAATGCTATATGTGCATTTATTATGTAGCAGAATGTCCTGATATGACTGCAATTTAAAAAAGAAAAAAGTTTTTTGTTATAAAGAAAGAAAGGAAAGATTTTTTTAGCTGCAATCTGATGCATCTTGAGCCTAGCCAGTGTTATTTTAACATGGATACATTGCTGGAACTAACCAGAGGTATCACGTTGCACCATTACTTTGTTTCCATTCTCAAATTGTTTTGATTGGTTACTATTCCTGTCAATCAGGAACTCTTAGCATATCTGGCCTTTGATTCCGGCGGCTGCCACCCCTGGAAGAAGCCGGAAGTACCGGCGAAACGCGCGTCGGGTGTCTTTTAAATATCACCAATGTTAGATGCCAAACACTTTGCTCCGTACTGCTAATAGCAGTTTAATGTTCAAATCAGCAGAATATCTGCTACAGTTAGGGAACAAGCACGGCAATACTGCACGCCGGGCTGCCTGAGCAGCTCTTTGTGCATGAGTGCACGGAGCTGAGCTAAGTTTGAGACAGGATCGTACTCAAACAGCTGACAGCAGCTCGGCTCCCTCCAGCCCTCCCCACATATACGCGACTCACCAGGCAGCCTTATCTTGCACAGACAAACAAACAGTGGTACAATATCCTTACTGCCTGTTAGGCAGAGTACTCACTGTTGTGTGGAGCTGGAGAACGCAGTCCAGGCGCGCTGCCTGTGTGATCGTTTGCCCGGGAGCGTGGCTGGCCTGTCAGGTCTCCTTGCAGGGCTGGAGACCTGAATGTAGCAGTAACGGCTCTGCTACATCGAGCTTTGACAAATAAGACAACCAGTGGCGGATTATCATATGGGCGATTCGGGCGGCCGCCCGGGGCCCGAGGCTCCCAGGGGGCCCATGGCAGCCCGAACCGCACATCATTTTGCAAACCTATTCAGCGCGCTAGCGCTGCTACAAGCCGAAGATGAGGAGGGGAGGAGCAGAGAATTGGCCGGGATCCAGGGGTAGGACACGCCTCCCTGACAAGTGCGGGCGCCGCCATTGAGTAACAGAACAGCGACGGACGGCTGTTCTGTTACTCCAAAGCTGCAAGAAGAGCCGGGCGGGCGGTCACCGGCGCTGAGGTCAGTACAGGCTTATCCTCCTGCCCAACTGGTTCCCGACCGCTGGCTGTATTTTTACGGCCAGCGGTCAGGGACGGGTCCTTAAAACCCGAGCCATAGACTTTCTACGGCTCGGGTTTTAACTTGCTGCCCGCGCGATCGGGCAGCTGAATGTCGGGTCTCCGGCTGTCAGTGACTGCCGGGGACCCTGAGGAGAAGACAGAAGCAGCTATTCTGCTTCTGTCTTCTCCGATGTCTTACACAGCGTTCAATGAACGCTGTGTATAGGAATAGAGACAGCAGCAGCGGCGCTGTCTCTATTCCTCCCGGTGATCATGTGACTGGTCACATGATCGCCGGGTGCCGTTAGTGGCAGACTGTTGCTGGGTCTAACTAGACCCAGCACAGCCCTATTAGTGACAATCGTCACTATGAGAGGGCTGATTTTCCCTGTAACTGGGGCTGCTGTGCAGCTCCAGTTACAGTGGAAAAACATGGTGTAAAAGAAAGAAAAAGTATATATAAAGTTCCCCAAAGGTCTTTTTTGACCTTTGGGGGACAGACCACAGTAATAAAAAAATAATAAAGTAAAGTGCAAAAAAAAATTAAATAATAAATACACATAAAATACCCACCCCCAAAAAAAACGTTCCCCCCGCCAATCATTGTTGTAACGCTAGCGCTGACCCAATTACCCTAATATAGACATGTAATATATTAAAATTTACGGTAAACAATGGCGATCACAAATAAAAGGTCTATTTTAGGGTAAAACTATGTTGTTACCAAAAAAAATAGCTGAAACGTAAAAAAGCTTATTTTTTTTACTATTATTTTCAAACTTTATGAATAAAAATTCTAAAATAGCAAAAAAGGTGTGTATAAAAACGATAAAAAACGAAACCTGCATTGTCTATGGAAAAAACGTCGCAAAAATCACGTCGTTTTAATTTATTTTTTATAAAAATGTGTGTTTGGTGCAACTTTGTAATTACGTTTTATTAAAAAATATTTTCACTTTTTGAGATACAGCTGCTTTGTATCCTGTATCCGTCAGGTCAGCAGGACTGACGGGATCAGTGACACGGGCCCTGCGCTAAATTATAATCTTAGATGTGATAGATTTGAGGTGGATCCTGCGTGTCACTGATCCTGTCAGTCCTGCTGACCTGACGGATACAGGATACAAAGCAGCTGTATCTCAAAAAGTAAAAATATTTTTTAATAAAATCAATCAATCACACACATACTAATATATATATATATATAAAAAATTATGATATAAAGTTTTTAAATGTGTACATAACATTGTGGCACTATATACAAGGGGGAGCGCTGTGAGGCACTATATACAAGGGGGAGCGCTGTGTGCCACTATATACAAGGGGGAGCGCTGTGTGCCACTATATACAAGGGGGAGCGCTGTGTGCCACTATATACAAGGGGAGTGCTGTGTGGCACTACATACAAGGGGGGGGCGCTGTGTGGCACTATATACAAGGGGGAGCGCTGTGTAGCACTATATACAAGGGGGGGCTGTGTAGTGCTATCCACAGTGGTATGTGTGTGGCGCTCTTTATAGGGGGGGGGGCTTTTTGGTGCTATTTACAAGAGGGGGAGGGCTGTGTGGCGCTCTCTACAGGGGGCTGTATGGCACTATCTATATGGGGCTGTGTGTAACGCTCTCTACGGGGGGAATGTGTGATATATAGAGGGGGCTGTGTATGGCGATATCTATGGGGGTGTGTAATATCTACAGGGGCTGTGTGTGGCACTATGTACAGGGGGCTGTGTGTGGCACTATGTACAGGGGGCTGTGTGTGTATGTGGCGTTTTACAGTGTGTGGTATTATATTCAGGCACGCAGTGTTTAGTGCTATTATATTTAGGGGCACAGTATGTGGCACCATAATAACTTTATTTTCGTTTATAGGTGTGGAAATGTTGGAAAAGTGAGGAGACGTCTGAGTGGCAAATTCTGCAGAAATGAGTCATGGCCGGGAGAAGTCGTCATGAGCGCTGGACCGGATGGAGAAGAAAAGAGGAAGAAAACTACTAGAATCTGAGACGTCGTCACCTGTGAGTCACTAGATTTATAGAGAATCTGTCACCTCTCCTGACATGTTTATTATAGGAATCCTTGTATTTCACAAAAAGTCTTTCTGTAGTCCAGGACTGATAGACAATTCCCCTTGTCAGGAGGATGTGTCCCTGCACAGTGTGATACTCTCAGTATGTATGGACACAGCCCTGTGACAAGGGAAATCGTAACACTGTTAATGCTTGCCCAGAAAGGTAGTGTTAAAAATAGTTACGGCGCGGCAGGGCGGCGGTGAGGAAGGGGGGCCCAAGTTTGGGTAACAGCCCAGGGCCCATGGTCTACTTAATCCGCCACTGAAGACAACACACACAGTGTTTGTCTTTGACGGGGGCTTCTTTGCTGCTGTGTGCAGTCATAAATACTCAGCTGACCGCAGCCTATTTGCTAGCCCACATAAATTGTTGTAAACCCTGACAGCTAGGTTGTTAGTATACATCAGCTGGGGGGAAGTGATTATACTGCCTGATAGGAATTTTACAGATACTTTAGATCACTACCAAGGCAATTCAGCGGACCCGCCGCCCGTTACACACTGTGGCCCAGTCTATTCCCTTCTCCTGTTCAGTTCCTAGTATGCAGCAGTTGCAACTCTGCTGTGCTGTGTCTATTCATATAAGACACATGTACATGTAACCCATTACAGTCACATTAATACAGGGGTTTCTCCACCGCTGGGCTTCACTATCAGCCCGTTGAAGGAACCTCTGGGTTTATGTGCAATCAGACTGTCTCATCATTGACACTGAGGGGGACAGTTATTTGCAATTATTTAACAACCCAATTTCTGGTTTAGGGACTATTATAGTTTCCTCTCTATTACTAAATAAGGGGGAGGTTAGACACATATATATTCTTTACAATCCGGAGCAATCTAAATCAGACATAATTTGTCATAGTGCGCCAATTTAGGGGACTTTGGCGCAACATCATTTTTCATCTAACATTGTTTTAATATAAATTTAATAATAAAGTATTTTTTATTTTTTTGCAATTACAAAACACACTACTTTTCCCACTCCCCGTTCCTTTTTCATATATCGACAATTGGTGGTGTACACCTAGTGTGAATTACTCTAGCATATTATATATAAAATTGTAAGAGGGTAATACCTATTTAAATATATCATCCCCACAGTACAAGCAGAGACTATTCTTCCTGCGGAGCTCTCTACGTTGTTGGGAAGACACGGAGGCCCCGAGTTGCATTGGTTCATCCGAGTTTTCCGTGGAAGAACGAAGCAATGGAACCTCGGGAGCCATCATGGGGGAGCCAGAGGGGAAGGCACAAAAACGTTCAAGTCGTCGTTCCCTGAGACGTCGGTCAAGACATTCCGCTAAAGCCATAACCTGATCTAGAGAGTCAGAAGAGGGATAGCTAACTAACAGGTCTTTCAGGGTGTTCGACAGACCCAATCTAAACTGGCACCTCAAGGTAGGGTCATTCCACCGAGAAGCTACACACCACTTCCTAAAGTCAGAACAGTACTCCTCAACGGGTCTCTTACCCTGACGTAAGGTCACCAACTGACTCTCGGCAAAGGCAGTCTTGTCAGTCTCGTCATAGATGAGCCCGAGAGCAGAAAAAATAAGGTCAACAGAGGAAAGTTCAGGGGCGTCAGGAGCCAAGGAGAAGGCCCATTCTTCGGGGCAGTCCTGGAGCCGGGATATAATTATACCCACTCGCTGGCTCTCAGAACCTGAGGAGTGGGGCCTTAGACGGAAATAGAGCCTACAACTCTCCCGAAAGGAGAAAAAAAGTCTTCCGGTCCCCTGAGAAACGGTCAGACAACTTTAGGTGGGGTTCAAGAGGTGAGGTGGAGGGCACTACCTGGTTAGCATCACGCTGGTTGCACCACTGAGCCAGGTCTTGGACCTGTAGGGAGAGACCCTGCATTTGCTGAGCCAGGGTCTCAAGGGGGTCCATAGTTGTGTAGGAACCAAGGTAGAAAAGGTATATGGGCCGGTGATTATGTAATGTCGGGGAAGGGAGACAGACAGGTGAGCCCTAATCTACCAGCCACTCAGTCCCTGCCTACTTGCATGGCCTGTCCTAGGCGACGGCGTACAACTGGGCGACGGTCCCTACGCTCAATATGTGCACGACAGACAAACATCCAGGGGTACACAGAAGCTAAGGGAAATGGGGCAGTTGCCCATGGCAACACCGTGAGCAACAAGAGTAGTGAACGAGCCGAGTCAAACCAGGAGTGTACAAGGTACCAAACTGTAAAGGATCTGCCAGACACAACTTCTGTGTCGACGCCTGTGGGTAATCAGTCTGCACCTGCTCCTATGTCTGTGAGACTGACTCCATCTTCCACCACTCAGGATGGCAGGCTTAGGAGTGGGAGAGCCTATCACAGCCTGGCCAGACGGAGCTAGCTCCCGCCCACTGTCTATTTATACCTGCCTTTCCTGTTCCTCCTTTGCCTGTGATTCTGCTCTGCTTGTTTCCTGGCTCTGCTGCTGCTGCTTGAACTACTGATCCTCTTCTTGTTATTGACCTTGGCTTACTGACCACTCTCCTGCTCAGCGTTTTGCATCTCGTGCACTCCTGCTTTGACTCGGCTCGTTCACTTCTCTCGTTGCTCACGGTGTCTCCGTGGGCAGCTGCTCCGTTTCCCTAGCTTCTGTGTACCCTTGTCTGTTTGTCTGTCGTGCACTTACTGAGCGTAGGGACTGTCGCCCAGTTGTACCCCGTTGCAATTTTGTTCTGTCATTATTAAGTTTTTTACTCACTCATAATTTTTTCACCTTCGATGCCAAATATTATCATCAGATAAAAGGCACAGCCATGGGCACCGTTTGTGCACCTACTTACGCCAACCTATTTCTTGGTTGGTGGGAAGACATTATCGTTTTTTCTGACGATCTTCTTTCTTTCACGTCACATATCTTATTTTGGGGAAGATACATTGACGACATTCTCATCCTGTGGGATGGGGATGTCAACACCTTTACTGACTTCATGTCTATGCTCAACAACAATTCTATCGGCATGAAATTCACCTACGATATAAATGACCGGGTGATTGATTTTCTTGACCTTAAGATCTCTTTGGACCCTGGTGGGGGTGTCCAAACTGATATATTCCGTAAAGCCACAGCTACTAATAGTTTCTTGCACTGGGATAGCCATCACCCTCCTGCCCTTAAAAGAGGGATACCTATTGGTCAATACCTGCGTGCCAAGCGTAATTGCTCTGATGAGCTATCTTTTCAGAGAGAGTGCGACGGACTCTATCAAAAATTTCAGGCACGAGGGTATCCAAAAAAAAAAAAAAAAATGGTTGCATAGGGCTTATGCTAGAGCTAGGGCGTCTCATAGATCTGACTTACTCTCTGACAGAGGTGCCAAATCTGCATTGCCAACATCGTCTACTGCCATCCGTTGCATTGGCACTTTTGATGTGTGTTCCTCCCAGGTGGTTGGGGTTTTGAAAAGACACTGGTCCATCCTCACTGCTGACCCTGATTTAAAAAGTGTCATTCCTGCTAACCCCGCTATCACCTACCGTAGAGGGAAGAATCTACGCGACCTTCTGGTACATAGTCACTATTCGTCAACTTCTTCCAATACCTCATCCACTTGGTTAAAATCACCTGTCACAGGTTTTCATCCCTGTGGTAGGTGCTCCTTTTGCCCTGTGATGCCCAGGGTAAAGAGCTTCACTAATCCTGTGGATGGGAGGTCGTATGACATCAAGCAGTTTCTTAACTGTCAAAGTACTGGCGTTGTGTATCTAGCCAGATGTTCCTGCCCGAAGCTATATGTCGGTAAGACTCTGCAGGAATTAAGGAGGAGAGTATCTAGACACCTAAGTACCATAAATCTTAAGGAGGATACCACCCTCTCTAGACACATGCATAGGTTTCATCCCGATGGCCCCAAGTCGCTCCAATTTTGGGCCATTGTACAGCTAAGGTTGGGACCTAGGGCTGGTAACCTGGATCGTAGGCTCCTACAGGAGGAAGCACGATGGATCCACCGTCTTGGCTCTATGACTCCTCAGGGACTTAACGAGGGGTTCACATATAGTGCTTTTCTGTGATTGTGTTGTCCCCTTCCCTGCATTCCGTATGGACGTCTCTATCTATTTTTTATTTTAATAATGTATGATGCGTTGGCTTCTGGCATTTTTTAACCGCTGTATACTTATCCATCTGGCCTCTCCTAACGGAGTAGGTGTGTTTCTGATATATTGGCTATTTTAATTACTGTCCTAACATTTGACCATGTATATTCTTTCAGTATGGCGGCGTTTATTATCTGTTGTACTGTAATGGATTTCTTTCATGGTGCTGTACTGGTGAAGATGGGGGTTTTTTTCTGTGTGCGGCTTCATATTTGGGCCATGTGTGCAGGCATCTGCTGCCTTACCAGAGTGGGGGGCAGATGTTGTGCTCTTTGTGCTGGTTGTAATAAGGAGGGACACCTACAATGTTTGCGCATATTTGACATTGTCCCTGCAGTCTGGGTATAATTCTGTTTTCATATTTGACATTGTCCCTGCAGTCTGGGTATAATTCTGTTTTCATGGCTCAGGTACTTTATTCTTAATAACTACTGTGAGATTGGTTGTGCGTCCGCTGTCACATTTTGACGGGTGGATGCACATCAATCCCTGCACTGAGTCCAGGGGGACGCCGAGTGCCTGTGTCCTCCCTGTACTCGGTGTATTCTCTAAGTTCTTATCTTGCCCTACTGCGCAGATGCAGTCACTCTGCCCTGAATCGGTGTTGGTGTCAGGTTTGACATCACCTCATGTGCTAAGTCCAGATGGACATCTATTGCGCCTGCGCTGACCTGTCATTTTTTCTCCCGACTCGGCATTACTCTAAGTGCTTTCCCTGCGCTACTGCGCAGGCGCCCACATTCTTTGCATTCTCCCTCCCTACTCGGCATTGGGGGATTTGTGGTGCCTGTCGGCTGTTCTCTGCACTAAGTTCGGCCTGGCTTTCATAGCGCCTGCGCCGATCTTTTATGCCCCGCTATGTTCTTGTTCTGTCCTGCCTTGTTCTAAGTCCCTCAGCTGCTCTACTGCGCAGACGTGCCGTTTCATAACTATCTCGGCACTTCTGTCTATACTACTGCGCAGCTCGCCGGCTGTCATAGGCTGCTTCATACATGGCCCACAATTGGCTGTTCACTCTTCCCTGCTGCTCTGGTTGTCTGCCTTCGCCCGATTGGCGGCCATCCACACACCCACCTCACGTCATCCTATACTCCCATAAGAGGAGCAGTTTTCTCGCGGCGCCGCCATTAGCCCCATGTACCCCTGAGGACGCTACTAGTTAGCGAAACATGTCGGGGGGGCTCTAAGTGTTTTTAATTCCTGCCTAACCGAATCTATTGCCCTACTTTAAGTGTGGCACGCTGCCTCCTGACTGACTGTCAGCCGGCATTCATTCCTGGCTGTCTAATACCTTGCTGGCTCCTCCAGCTGGTTGCCTTCACTATAACTTCGGTCCTCGGCAGTGATAATTTTAAACTGTTATACGTGGTCTGTTTTGTGCTATACGTAGCTTAATAAAATTTGATAATAAAATTTATTTTCTATCAACTTTTGGGTGGTCAGGAAAATGGTTCTGTCTGCCTGCAGGCATTCCCTCTATTGACTTTATGTAATGTACCTGCTGACTACCCAGGGTCAAAATCTGTTCTTTTGCCGTTGCCTAGGACGGGTCGTTGCAAGTAGGCAGGGACTGAGTGGCGGGTAGATTAGGGCTCACCTGTCTGTCTCCCTACCCCGTCATTACACAAACACAGAGCAGGAGCTGAGTCAGTAAAGCCAGGGTCAATATGAAGCAGAGGTCAATAGTAATAGCAGGAACAGCAGAGCCAGGAAACAAGAGAGAATCACAGGCAAAGGACAAGCAGCAAATGAAGGTATAAATAAGGGCGGGAGCTAGAACCGTCTGGCCAGGCTGTGATAGGTTCTCCCACTCCTCAGCCTACCAGCCTGAGTGGTAGCAGATCAAGTCACTCTATCAGACCTAGGAACAGATGCAGACTGATTAACCACGGGCGTCGACACAAGCTGTGTCTGGCAGATCCTTTACAACAAGACTCTTGATACTATGTGTACCATTGACTACCAGACTCTGGACACTATATATACAACTGACCATCAGACTCTGGAAACTATATGTATCACTGACCACCAGACTATGGATGCTATATGTATAACTGATCACCAGACTCTGGATGCTATATGTATCACTGACCACCAGACTCTGGATGTGATATGTATCACTGACCACAAGACTCTGAACACTATATATATATATATATATACCATTGACACCAGACTCTGGATACCATATATACCACTGACCACCAGACTCTGGAAACTATATGTACCACTGACCACGAGACTCTGGATACTATATGGACCACGAACCACCAGACTCTGTATACTGTATATATCACTGATCACAAGACTCTGGATACTATATGTACCGCTGACCATCAGACTCTGGATACTATGACGCTGGATACTATATGTACCACTGACCAACAGACTCTGGTGGTTCGTGGTCCATATAGTATCCAGAGTCTGTTGGTCAGTGGTACATATAGTATCCAGAGTCATAGTATCCAGAGTCTGATGGTCAACGGTACATATAGTATCCAGAGTCTTGTAATCAGTGATATATACAGTATACAGAGTCTGGTGGTTCGTGGTCCATATAGTATCCAGAGTCTGGTGGTCAGTGGTATATATAGTATCCAGAGTCTGTTGGTCAGTGGTACATATGGTATCCAGAGTCATAGTATCCAGAGTCTAATGGTCAGTGGTACATATAGTATCCAGAGTCATAGTATCCAGAGTCTGATGGTCAGCGGTACATATAGTATCCATAGTCTTGTGGTCAGTGATATATACAGTATACAGAGTCTTGTGGTTCGTGGTCCATATAGTATCCAGACTTTGTATACTGTATATACCACTGACCACCAGACTCTGGATATTATATGTACCTCTGACCACCAGACTGTGGATACTTTATGTACCACTGGCCACCAGACTTTGGATACTATATGTACCACTGACTATTGGAAACCACATGTAAGTAGATTGGGGTTAGTTCACCAGCACTGGATGAGGGTAAATTCTCTATCAGAGGCGGCTGTATGACAATAGAGACTAGTGATGAGGCCGGTCAGAGTTTGTGTTTAGTCAGTATTTACGTTAGTCGGCAGAGTCACAGGTGGAGTGAAACGCGTGGGGCGATGGGGGTGATGGACAGCACATTGAGTGGCGTCATCCTCATGTTCCATTGGTGTCGGTGCTGCAGGTTTCTTCCAGCGACATAACAGATATGATCCCCGTATGGTAAGTTCTTTCTTACGTTTTTTCCTATATGACATTTTATGGCCTGTCACATATAGACACATAAAGGTGAGGTAACCAACAGGGCCACGGGCGTAACTAGGAAAGACTGGGCCCCATAGCAAACTTTTGACTGGGGCCCCCCCTCCCCTGGGTGTCACACAACCCCCCCCCCTTGTAGATAGTGCCTTTTTTACAAACCCCCCTTTTGATAACGCCATACAGCCCCCCTGTAGATAACGCCATATAGCCCCCTTTGTAGATATCTACAGAGGGGGCTGTATGGCGCTATCTACAGAGGGGGCTGTATGGCGTTATCTACGGGGGGCTGTATGGCGTTATCTACGGGCGGACTGTATGGCGTTCCCTACAGGGGGGGGTGTATGGCGTTCCCTACAGGGGGGGGACTGTATGGCATTCCCTACAGGGGGGGACTGTATGGCGTTCCCTACAGGGGGGGCTGTATGGCACTATCTACAGGGGGAGGCTGTATGGCGCTATCTACAGAGGGGCTGTATGGTGCTATCTATAGGGGGGCTGTATGGCGTTATCTACAGGGGGACTGTATGGCGTTATCTACGGGGGGGCTGTATGGCGTTCCCTACAGAGGGGGCTGTCTGGCGTTATCTACAGGGGGGACTGTATGGTGTTACCTACATGGAGTCTGTATGGCTTTCCCTACAGGGGGGGGTCTGTAGGGAACACCATACAGCCTTCCCTGTAGGGAACGCCATACAGCCCCCCTGTAGGGAACGCCATACAGCGTCCCCCCTGTAGGGAACGCCATACAACGTCCCCCCCTGTAGGGAACGCCCTACAGCGTCGTCTCCCCTGTAGGGAACGCCATACAGCATCGTCCCCCCGGTAGGGAATGCCATATTGCGTCCTCCCTTAGGGAACGCCATACAGCCCCCCCCCTGTAGGGAACGCTATACAGCCCCCCCCTGTAGGGAACGCCATACAGCGTCTCCCCCCTGTAGGGAACGCCATACAGCGTCCCCCCTCCTAAAAAAATGCGACCTACAGTGTGTCCTAATAAAAGACATGTATCCCCTATCCACAGCAGCGATAGGGAGAACGGGGGACTGAAAGTCAACCTGAAGTTCTCCATGACTAACCTCTGACTTCCCGCGTCTGCGCAGCTCACTAAAAATGAAAGGAGCGCTTGTCACGCATGCGCACAAGCGGGACCGGTGCTCCATTCATTTCTCCGGAACTGCTGACACAGACCCCGGAAGTCCGAGGTTTGTGATGGAGAACTTCAGGGGACTTTCAGTCCCCCGTTATCCCTATCGCTGCCAGCGATCACGCATGTATCCCCTTGACCTGCCTAGGTAGAGTCGTGTGTTAACCTTAGACCATACTATCCCCTCCACCCCCACTTAGTAAAGACACATGACACCGAGGTTGGATGTGAAATGGCCACAGCAGCCGTTTATTAATTTCACAGTTTTATAAAAACAATTTAAATCCGAAACATTCGGATAACTAGTTAGGAATCCACCAGAGAATTCCTCCTAATAATTCACATGACCCAACATGGGTCAGAATCATAAATAACAATTAAACGTTAACATTAACCCGAGCAGAGGAAGTCCTTGAAGCCCCTTCAGATGTTCCTTATTAAGAACACACCGAATTAGCCATCTGCAAACCACCAATTACCTCCAGCCGTAAACCAGCTCGGAAGCACCGTTCACCTCTGCAGATGGCTCCAACCACTAGAAGTCCACTTCAAGGGGATAACACCCGATGAAGCCCTCAAGTGATATACCGACCACTAGAAGTCCACTTCAAAGGGATAACACCCGATGAAGCCTTCAAGTGATATACCTTCTACCAGAAGACCACTTCAAAGGGATAACACCCGATGAAGTCTTCAACCATGTACCTTTTTTGGGGGACGCATACCCCCGATGCGACCCCCCCACCATTTTGTACTGACTGGCCTCAAGGACTCCCCCCGCCAGCTGCCATGACAACAGAACCTACTCCGGAAAAAAGAAAAACATGTTAAATAAGCACACAAATAAAACACAACGCTCATAGACGGACGTACATAAGACCTAAGGAGTAACAAACCAAGGGTGGGAGGGTGGGAGCTTACTTGCTTCTATGTTACCCCTCCCGCTGCTTCCGGCTCAATGCCGAGAAACAGCGGGAAGCGCAGTAACGGCCCCCCGTCCCCCTTAACTCCTCCCCGTCCCTCCTTCAGCTCCTTCCAACTCTCCCTCACCTAATTAACCCTTTCCCTACCAGGACGGTCATGTCGGCTTCCCTTCACCCTGCGGCTGCGTCCAGCCTCTTCTTGACCTGCCTAGGTAGAGTCGTGTGTTAACCTTAGACCATACTATCCCCTCCACCCCCACTTAGTAAAGACACATGACACCGAGGTTGGATGTGAAATGGCCACAGCAGCCGTTTATTAATTTCACAGTTTTATAAAAACAATTTAAATCCGAAACATTCGGATAACTAGTTAGGAATCCACCAGAGAATTCCTCCTAATAATTCACATGACCCAACATGGGTCAGAATCATAAATAACAATTAAACGTTAACATTAACCCGAGCAGAGGAAGTCCTTGAAGCCCCTTCAGATGTTCCTTATTAAGAACACACCGAATTAGCCATCTGCAAACCACCAATTACCTCCAGCCGTAAACCAGCTCGGAAGCACCGTTCACCTCTGCAGATGGCTCCAACCACTAGAAGTCCACTTCAAGGGGATAACACCCGATGAAGCCCTCAAGTGATATACCGACCACTAGAAGTCCACTTCAAAGGGATAACACCCGATGAAGCCTTCAAGTGATATACCTTCTACCAGAAGACCACTTCAAAGGGATAACACCCGATGAAGTCTTCAACCATGTACCTTTTTTGGGGGACGCATACCCCCGATGCGACCCCCCCACCATTTTGTACTGACTGGCCTCAAGGACTCCCCCCGCCACAGCGGAACAGGCCTTGACCCCCTTAAGCCTGTGAGTTCCTCCACACCACCACTGCCCTTTCTATGCCTTCTGCTATCGCCAAGCTCCAAAGATCAATGCCAACCTCGGTCAGATGAACCCCGTCACTTCTCCAGAAATTCCCCACTCCTGACTCCAAATCCCTATGCCTTACGCAAATGCCCCCGTTCTTTGCCACAAAACGGGACACCGCCCGGTTAACCTTTATGCGAGCCTTATTGACTCTCTCCACCGATCTAGCTAACCGCCAATGCTTTCTTGGGACTATGTCCGACCACACTAACACCAACTTGGGATAAGATACCCACAAACACAACATATCATGTTTGATATCCCGCACCAACTCACGAAAAGGGCGGAATCCTAAGTCATTCCCACCCACGTGCAGCACTAAAACCTCCGGAACCCTATCAAGCCGCGCATATGTCTGGAATTCCGCCAACACCCTGTTCCATGACATACCTCTAAAACCCAGCCAATGCACAACCGCATCCTGTCGCGGAATGCGCAACTGGCGACCATCCGGGCGGACGTCCGCCCTCAAAGCCCCCCAGTGCACGTACGAATGACCCATCAACCACACCAGACAAGGAGGCGAATCTGAAACGGAAAAAACAATTAGGCACCACCAATATAACATTTGTAAAGCGTACACAACCCCAATCATAACATATGGGGGCGGACATAGGACTTAAACCTTTTTGACTCCCAACGCCCAATACGCCTCACCCCTTCATCATCCAACCCCCAGCGCCCCGCTTCTGTTGCTGCGCCAATCCTGAAGGAATGAGATGAATATGAGCCTGCCGCAACACCAACCGCCGTCAAACATTTTTTAAATACAGCTCCAAACTGAAACCTGGACAAAAACGACCCGTCCACATGACGTAACAAAGGCAAATCTGGAGACCCCCTGTTTTGCGTAAAACCCCGCATGCACTCTACTGGGCACATAACTGACCCCGGGAGGGCGAACAAAACTATCAGTTTTCCCTTCCCTACTTGGTCAGTTTTTGACCGACGCAACCATACCTCCAGCCGATCTGCGAATAGGCTCACCTCCCCAGATCTCAGCCCCCCTGCCTGTTTGGTACTTGGCGACACCAACTCACCTATTCTAAATGCTCCAAAAAACGCTAACGAAAAAGCCAATCGAAACAAATCCATTTCATCTGAAGAACGACATACCGATGCTAATGAACCGCCCAACGAGTTAAGCAAAGCAAACGACACCGGCCTTCTACTATCTGCCTCCACCCTACCTCGACGCAACCTCTTCAAAGCCTGCGATACCAGAAATTCCTTCGATACATCCCGAAAGCCCCGCAGCTTAAACCCAAACGCCACCGCAGATATGAACCGGTTCACCTTCGCTACTGAAAACCCCGCCTCCCAGGCGTCCCCTAACCAGTACAAAAGTGCCACCAACCTGTCTCTATCCGTATTGACGTCACCCAACTCTCTTACCCACTCCTCCCACTGCCTCCAACAAGCAGCATACGCACTCCACGTCGCGCGCGCCAAAGACCTTTTTAACAGCTGCTCTACGGGACCGATACCAGATCCCAAAGATGCTCCGGACACGCCAACCCGAGACGTTCCGCTCCCGGTGCCAATTGCCGAAACCGGTCCCACTGCGAGCGAGAAAGAGCATCAGCGATACAATTCTGAACACCCGGGACATGCACCGCCACCACCCACGCGTTCAATGACAAACACACCAACACTAAATGTCGCAACAATTGAACTACCGGAGGAGAGGACGCTGTGATGTTATTAATGGCAAGCACCACCCCCATGTTGTCGCAGTAAAAACGGACCTTCTTATCCCTGAGCCTGTCCCCCCAAATGGTAGCCGCCACCACGATGGGAAACAGCTCGAGCAGGGCCAGATTCCGCGTGAGTCCACTGGACACCCAGCTAGCCGGCCATTGACCCGCGCACCACGGACCTCCCCCGTAAGCTCCAAAACCGCCCACCCCAGCCGCATCCGTAAAAATATTCAAATCACTCGTATCCTGCGCAGGAGCCATCCATAGCGAGCGACCATTGTACTGGCCCAAGAAGTCATCCCAAACCTGAAGATCAGCTCGGTGCTCCTCCTTGAGCCGCACAAAATGATGCGGCGCGCGCACTCCCGCCGTTGCCGCCGCCAACCTCCTACCAAACACCCTCCCCATCGGCATAATCCGGCAGGCGAAATTCAACTTCCCCAGCAGCGACTGAAGCTCCCTCAGCGCCATTTTCCTCATTCTACAAGCCCGTCGAACCTCCAGCCTCAAAGCACCCAACTTATCCGCCGGGAGCCGACACTCCATTGCCACCGAGTCAATTTCGATTCCCAAGAAACAAATCGTCGCTACCGGGCCCTCCGTTTTTTCCGGCGCCAAAGGGATCCCAAAATCCCTCGCCACCTTCTGTAGTGCATGAAGCAAATTACCGCAAACCGGCGAACCCCCCGGGCCAACGCACAAAAAATCATCTAAGTAATGGATCAACGAATCGACCCCGGATACTCCCCTCGTTACCCACTCCACGAAGCTACTAAACGCCTCGAAGTATGCACAAGAAAGAGAACACCCCATCGGAAGGCACCGATCCACGTAAAAGGCCCCATTCCAAAAACAACCCAAAAGCCGTTGGCTTTCAGGATGGACCGGCAACAACCTGAACGCCGCCTCGATGTCGGTTTTTGCTAGCAGCGCCCCCGGACCCGCAGCCCGCACTAACCCCACCGCCTTATCGAATGAGGTATAAACTACGGAACACAACTCGTGATCAATCCCGTCATTTACCGACGAACCTTTGGGATACGATAAATGTTGAATCAAACGAAACTTTCCGGACTCGCGTTTAGGGACAATACCCAAAGGGGACACAACTAAATCTTTTACCGGTGACTCAACAAATGGCCCCGACATGCGCCCCAACGAAACTTCTTTTAACAACTTTTCCGACACGACTTCCGCATGCAAGTAAGCCGATTTTAAATTCCTTCGCGTAACCGGAACCTCATAAGGAGGCGGAGGAATAACAAAACCAACACGAAACCCTTCATAAAGCAACTTAGCTGCCGCCCTATCCGGATACTCACTTAGATAAGGGGCCATCCTTTCCACCCTCACCGGCGACACCCCCTTGACCAGCCCCGTGCTGGTTCCCTGACCTCTTTTTTCGCAGACATTTTGCCGCCCCGTGTGATGCACCATTACACTCGGAGCACACGTGCTTGAACTTGCACGTGGCCCCGAACTTGCACTGACCTTCATTGAATTGCCAGCAAAACCCCGCCTTTCCCCCGCCGCTTTGTCCACTCTGACTAGACTGGCCTCCCTGGCCACCGCTCCCGAGAAAGGGCTGCCTAACCGGAGCCGTAACCCGTAACCAGAGAGCAATATCCTTCTGGTCCCACCGAATCGCCGGCCGAACCGCCTTCCGCTGACGGAATTGCTCATCATATCGCAGCCACGCCTGACCCCCATACGCCCTATGAGCCTCCCCAATGGCATCAAAATAACAAAACAACGCCGAACAATTTTCCGGCGCCTTTTCCCCTATCACACTCGCCAATATGGCGAACGCCTGCGACCAATTAACGAACGTCTGCGGGATAAGCCTATACCGCTGCCGTTCCTCCTCGTCCTTTTTACTCTCATCCCGCTTGCTCTTATCCAAATTAAATTTAGCCAGCGGCAAGAGAGAAAAAATTTCAACATATTCGTCTTTCCAGATCCGATCACGCACCTCCTGCTTTAAATGCGCCCCCAACGGACCCTCAAAACAAACATACACCTCCCCCCGAGCACGATCGTCCATACGCACTCGATCGCCGTCCTTCTGTGCCTCGGTCTGTACCGACACCGCGACCGCCTCTCTAACCGCCACCACAGGATGCGCCTGTAACGATCCCACGTCCCTGGGGCCTTCCCAAACTACCGCAGGAGACACTTCCGTTACTACCGGCGCCGCGGCCCTATCCAGGCGCCCCACCAGCTCCCGTAAGCAACCCACTAAGTCTGCCAAACCCGCTCCGTCGCGTCCGCCCGCGCCACTACCGGCCCCCGATGCAATGCTAGCAGCCCCCCCGCCGACACCCGACATAAAAATCGCTGGATAAGACAATGATGGAGTTATACACTCACCGGGCTGCACAGGCGCTGTGTTCCCGTCAGCCGGACCATCCTGACCTCGACGATACACGTCCAGTTCACCTTCCTCCAGTTCTTCTCTCGCCGACGACTGTCCCTCCCAACGACATCTTCGGAACGGGGATGAGGACGCGCTGACCGATGGGCCGGCAACCTGCCGCCCGACCGCCGGGACCCAGACTTCCGACCGGACCTGTTGCCTCGACGTCGCTGCAGATCTAGGCGTCCGTCTAGACGATCCTGACGAAGCCTGCCCCCTGGCCGGAACATCACCATGCGGGGCGGCCGTACCTTGTCCTCCAAATCTTCCATCTGATGGGGGAGGGGTGACAGGGAGCCCAGCCTGCGACTCCCTGCTTACCGCCGGACCCCGTCGCGGCCTGGGATTCCTGCCAGGACGCAGGGCCTGGGAAGGGGCGGTCCTCCCAGCTGCCTGGCCTGCAGCGTCCGGGATCGGGCTCCCTCTGCGACGCCGTGTCCGCGGGACTACCTCCGGACTGAGGCGCTCTGGAGGTCGGGACCGCCGAGAGGGACGGGTCGACCCAGCCTGCGTCGCCGTCACCCCTGGCACCGCTCTCTGCCTGCCCAGCGCAGGAGCGGTTGTTGCCGACTCCCCCCCCGCCGCCATAGCCATGCTCGTAAGGGGGCCGGGGGAGGGGAGCCTGTCCTTTTCAACAGACCCCGAACGCCGTGCCCGACGTGGCGAAACGGCGTCCGGGATCCTCGTTATTGCAGCCACGGTCTCCTCTAGCCATCCGGGACCGTGGTGCACAGCAGCGGCACGCAGCCGCTCTAACATGAGGGCTTCTGCCATCACTAAAAGCACGGGCAACGGGGAGCTTACTTGCTTCTATGTTACCCCTCCCGCTGCTTCCGGCTCAATGCCGAGAAACAGCGGGAAGCACAGTAACGGCCCCCTGTCCCCCTTAACTCCTCTCCGTCCCTCCTTCAGCTCCTTCCAACTCTCCCTCACCTAATTAACCCTTTCCCTACCAGGACGGTCATGTCGGCTTCCCTTCACCCTGCGGCTGCGTCCAGCCTCTTCTATCCTGTGGATATCCTGTGGCTAGGGGATACATGTCTTTTGTTTAATGGCAGAGCGGGGAGATACCTCCCTGCTCTGCCGTACTGTTCAGTGGCGTCTCGCTGTAGCAGCCATAGCGGCTGCTAGCGGAGCCTCCGGCCATGGTGGGGGGCCCGTGCCGGCGGGCGACACGGGCCCCCTCATGCCACGGGCCCCGTAGCAGCCACTACTGCTGCTACGGCGGAAGTTACGCCACTGACCAGGGCCGTATTTACCATTAGATACCTGCGGGCACCAGATCACTGTAGTACTACCGATAATGAATCCTCTTCCTGTGTGTTTTCCGATTTTATGTAACTAAAGCTTAATCGCTGTATAAATGAAAAGTTCTACAACTTCCTAATCTACTTTATGTTTCTTAGCTGAGAGCAGGACTAGCGATGTACAGGTTCACTGCATCTGAATGTAAGCAAGAGTGTCCTCATTCACTGACACCAAACAGATCTTGAAAATGGTGAGTAATTGAAACATAAATGATATTATAAAGTTGTAGAACTTCTCATGTATACAGGAATAAAGTATTTATTATACGGGGGCATGGCTGTAAATATGCCCCCGGATATGACGACTCCTTGTATAGACCAGTCCTATTGGATCTCTCGGTGTGGACGTCTCTGCAGGGGATTTTTCTTCTTCATGAATGTTGATCTCTGGTGTGAAGGATCTGGTAACAGGAGCATCCATGAGGTGAGGGCCCTGACTGTAGGGGGCAGCATTGTAGCCGATCCTCCATCCTCCACTGTGCCCCATTCAGTGTATCCCTTTTAGATAATCCTCCACAATCTAAATAGCCTGTACTTCAGCTCTCTCCTGCACTGATACATTGTAACAAACTCTCACTTATCATTATATAACCATTAAAGCTGTTTTCTGGTTTGGAAAACCCATTTTCAAATGCCCTATTAGGGAATTTTGGGGTAATAGTGTGGGTTCCCCCGTTCAGGACCCTGATTAATTATCCAGAATGGAGAGGGGCAACAAACATCATCTCCTGCTCAGGAGGACCATCACATCCATGTATTACATGCCCAGCCCGGTGATTATAGAACTGTGTAATACTTTACTTCCCCTTTAGAGATGCTGTAGGGAAATTAAACTCTTGCAGCAAGTTCCCCCACAGATTACTGGACCCCTCTAGCAAAACGGTATTGTAAAAACCTGACAACCCCTGTAAGGCTCTGTTCACACCACATTTGGGCTTTAAATCTGACATATACCTTTAAAGTGTAGCTAAACGTTTGACAAACTTCTGACATGTCATAGTGACATAGTGACACGTCAGAAGATTGGATTGGTGGGGGTCCGAGCACTGAGACCCCCACCAATCACTAGAATGAAGCAGCTGAAGCCCCCGTGTGAGCGCTCAGCCGCTTCGTGTTTGTTCGGCTTTTTCCAGAAATAAATGTATCGGTGAACGGACTCAATAGAAAGTCTATGAGCCGATACATTTTTCCGGAAAAAGCTGAACAGACAGGAAGCGGCTGAGCGCTCACACGAGACCTTCAGCTGCTTCGTTCTAGTGATTGGTGGGGGTCTCAGAGCTCGGACAACATTTACTACACAGAAGTCCAATGGGAATAAAGACAAGCACAAAGATGTAGGGGATAAAAGGAAAGTTTTATTTACAGATAAGGGAAGGTTATATTTTATTATTAGGAGATTATTCTAGAAGTATTAAGACTACTATTATTATATACTGTGTATATGTATGTGTCATCTATTTATCTATTATACTAAACCTATCTAAAGGCCGTGTTGATCCAGAGGAAGGCGAAAACCCCCTGTGAGGAATGAGCCAATTGTCCTCATATTAGGGGGGAAAATTCCTTCCTGACCCCAAATATGGCGATCGGCATAAATCCCAGGATCAGAGGCTGAAGTGTAACATGTGTAATATGGGGAAAGACTAGGGGAAAATTACTCATTTTTTTTTATTATTAGTTTTAATGAACTACTGTATTTATTTATGTGTAAACTATAAATTGTATTAAATTAAGATTTATTTTTAATTATTTTCTATATTTATATTATGTTACTTATGTGTGTTACTACTTATTACTCTATCATCCTAAACCTATTTAAGGCCGTGGTGATCCAGAGGAAGGCGAAAACCCCCTTTGAGGAATGAGCCAATTGTCCTCATATTAAGGGGGGAAAATTCCTTCCTGACCCCAAATATGGCGATCAGAATAATCCCAGGATCAAAGGCTAAAGTCTAATCTAAATGTACTATGCGTCTATATGCGGGTGGCTATACTTATCATGTAGTGTGGTGTCTATACTTATTATATAGTGGGGTGATGTGGGTGATGTGAGTGATGTGGGTGATGTGGGTGATGTGGGTGCATTACTTACCTGGCCTGTGCTGAGGTGAGATCAGGTATAATGGCCGCTCCGGCCCCAGGACTACAACATGCGGCTATTATTCCTGATCTCCCCAGATGGAAACTAAGCACAGGCCGCTCCTGGGGGGTGTAGAGGATCTTCAGGCTGGAGTGATGTCAGATGCCTGCCCGGGATTGGAGGATGGCAAGTCAAGGCTCTGGTGCAGCAGCAAGATGGCAGAGGTGTGGCATGAAGATGGTAAGGAGAGAGATGATGGTCTGGGCAGCCGAGGTGACATACAGCAGCAGAGACTTGAGGCGCGGGTCAGGAGGCATGAAGTTCTGGGCCCTTGTCCTGAGATCTTATCGGGTCCAGCTTGGTGACATGAAGCTGAACCCGGCCAAGGGGTGAAGGGCTTTGTTATTCTCTGGCCACTTCAGATGTTGGTTCTCCAGAACGGGCACAAATGGTGTAAATGGTGGCTGTGCCCTCCTCTCCTGCAGTTCCTCCCAGCCGATGGTGGAGAAGAATGGATGCTCTCTGATGTTCCCGCACACACCGAGGCGCCTCTTAGAATTTTTACGGACCAGTCTCTTGGTCAGATGTTTCACGTCAGGATTAAGCCAAGTTGGAAATTTAGGCTTCGCGGTGGTGATGGCTTTGATAGCCATTTGCCTGACGGGGCCGTTGTAAAATGGGGAGCGTCCTGCTGCCATCCTGGACACCACAATCCCCAGGCTCCACCAGTCAACTGCGGTGCCGTATTTTTTTCTAAGAAGCACCTCGGGGGCCATGTAATGCAACGTTCCCGTCACTCCACGGATCTTATTGGAGGCGGTGACGCCATCTTGGGCCAATCCCAGGTCGATGATACGGACGTGGCCATCTGCATCCAACATTATATTCTCCGGCTTTAGATCTCTGCAAAGAAATAAGACGAGAGAATGACAAATCCGCCCAGTGATCCAGGAGACGGGGGATGGGTCATTGCACCACCAAGCAGAATAGCCATTCAGGAGTGTAGGAAAGCTGGGTGCAGTGTTTCCAGCATGTAAAGGAGAATGAAAGAAGGGGGAAGTTCTGCTTACCGGTGGACGATGTTGTGTCCATGGAGGAACTGGAGGCCACATATCATCTCTGCTGTGTAGAATCTGATGGGGAGAACAGAGCGGAGTCTCAATGTCATGAAATCTTCCTCTATCAATTCCCTAATATCATGTTATGATGGAGTGTGTGCGGTCTCTAGCAGAGAGGAGGCGCTGATAATGGCAGCCTGTATTCTGCATTCTCTGTATTATCCTTCATCTGACCTCCCCCCTCACCTTTTCTTCTTTCCACCCCCCTCAGTCTCCTGATTATTTACTCGCCTTACGTTGCCGATGTTCAAGCAGCCGCACATCCTGATCAAAGCCTCCAGGCTGCCACCGGACAGATACTCCGTGATAAAAAATGCCCGCTCCTCAGATTGATGTGCGGCATAGAGGTGGCATAGGAACGGGCAGTGTCTGGCCGCTAGGAGTATCCGCCGCTCTCTCATAATTTCGTCCGTATTGTCCCGTTTGGTGATCATTTTTACGGCCATGTAGGTGTTTCGGCCGGGGACTGATGCCAGGACCACCTGAGGAAAACAAATGGAGATTCCTCATGAGAAGAAGAAGGAACAGGGGTGGACAGAGAGGTGGGTCAGTCGGGTAGTGCCCAGGACTCTACAGCAGAACAAAGCTGAGCTCCCAGCATAATGCAGTGTCTGCTGTTGGGTCCTGTATGGAGAGGTCTTCACGCCTTACCCACATTTGACATAATTATCTTAGTTGGTGGGGGTAGTATGGAGCAGGATCATACGCTATAATAGCGACCGTGGCATCTAAACAGTTAAATAGAGGTAAGCTCCCGCTGTCACCCCATCACCCCTACCCGTAACGCGATCACAGTGTGTAGATAGTTGTCATGGCAGCCAGGGGGCCTAATGAAGACCCCAAGGTCTGCCAACTTGGTCCTCCTACTAAGCTTAATAGGAGGAGGCTAAAAGAACAATTCAAGCGATACATAAATATTGCAGTCAAAATAAATAAATAAACTTTTTTCTATTTCGTTTTGTTTAGCTCCTCGAAAAATGGAATAAAAAGTTAAAAAGTGAGTAAAAGTTTTATGTAACCCAAAATAGTACCAATAAACAGTACAGCTCGCCCCACAAAAAACAAGTCCTCACACCGCCCCATCAACAGAAAAATAAAAAAAATTCGGAGTTTCAGAATATGGAGACACAACAAATTAATGTTTTTACAAAATGTTTTTATTGGATAAAAAGTATAAAAAATAAACCAATATAATTTTGGTATCCCGTTATTGTACTGACCCGCAGAATAAAGGTAACATGTCATTTTTACCACTTAGTTAACTCCATAAAAGCCAAATTATTAAACCAATGGAGGGATTGCTGTTTTGTTTTTTTTTGCTATTTCACCTAAAAAAAAACAGACTTTTACAATGTTCCCAGTAAATGATATGGTACATTGAATGGAGCCATTAAAAACGACAACTCGTGCCCCCAAAAATCAAAATCTCTCATATGTCGACAGAAAAATACTAAAATGAAAAACTAAAGTAGTGGTTATGGGGGCAGGAATACTTCTGGATGTCCTATTAGGCATCCCATAGGAGATCACTACACCCATCATCCATCCAGCATAGCATGGTGACAACAGAGAACAATTGATGGAGATAAAAGGTCAACTTTAGGTTTACCACCCTATAAAATGAAATATTTCGATATTATACTCACTTTGCCAAAGCTGCCCCTACCCAGGACCTGGTGGATGGTGAAGCGGCTGATGGTAAGCCTGGCATAGGGGCTGGATGTTCCAGGGTCTTGGCTGCTCCCAGGTCTTGGCTCCTCATCCTCCAATCCTCTGTCCTTGGCTCCTCTCCTCTTCTTCTTGAATCCGGTGACGCTGTCCTCCTCCCTCTTCCTCTTCTCCTCTTCTATCTTCTCACCGTCTTCTCCATGTCCATTGGACGCCATTTTCACCAATATCTTCCTACCTGTAGACTTCAGTCCGATCGCTGCCGTCGACAGTTGAAAGTAAACGGCAGTTGGTCGTGTGCAGGTCACGTGATGTCAGAGGTCATGGAATCCTCAGGTGGCACCTGCCTGGCAGTAACCTGCTCTGCCATGTCTGATGTGGGCATCATGAGTGCCAGTCTAGTGTCCAGAGCTGTGTTTCCCAACCAGGGTTTCTTATGGCCTGGTCAGGGGCCTGCAGAACACAGTAGCAATACATGCCACTCCTACAGTAGAGATAAACAACGGTTATTTGCTCAGGTTATTGGCAAAACCCTTTTCATCCACAATATAGAATCTGGGTTTATATTTAGGGGTCTGTATTTATTTAGGGGTCTGGTCTGAGGTCTGTATTTATTTAGGGGTCTAGTCTGTAGTCTGTATTTATTTAGGGGTTCCGTATGGGGTCTGTATTTATTTAGGTGTCTAGTCTGGGGTCTGTATTTATTTAGGGGTCTGGTCTGGGGTCTGTATTCATTTAGGGGTCTAGTCTGGGGTCTGTATTTATTTAGAGGTCTGGGGTCTGTATTTATTTAGGGGTCTGGTCTGGGGTCTGTATTCATTTAGGGGTCTAGTCTGGGGTCTGTATTTATTTAGAGGTCTGGGGTCTGTATTTATTTAGGGGTCTGGTCTGGGGTCTGCATTTATTTAGGGGTCTGGTCTGGGGTCTGTATTTATTTAGGAGACTGGTATGTGGTCTCCATTGATTTAGGGGTCTGGTATGGGGTCTGTATTTATTGTGGGGCCTGGTCTGGTGTCTGTATTTATTCAGGGGTCTGGTCTGGGGTCTGTATTTATTTAGGGGTCTGGTGTGGGGTCTGTATTTATTTAGGGGTCTTGTCTGTGGTCTGTGTTTATTTAGGGGCCTAGTCTGGGGTCTGTATTTATTTAGGGGTCTGGTCTGGGGTCTGAATTTATTTAGGGGTCTGGTCTGGGGTCTGAATTTATTTAGGGGTCTAGTCTGTGGTTTGCATTAATTTGGGGGTCTGGTCGGGGGTCTGTATTTATTAAGGGGTCTACTCTGGGGTCTTTATTTTTTTAGGGGTCCGGTCAGTGGTCTGCATTTATTTAGGGGTATAGTCTGGGGTCTGTATTTATTTAGGGGTCTAGTCTTGTGTCTGTATTTATTTAGGGGTCTGGTCTGGGGTCTGCATTTATTGAGGATTCTAGTCTGGGGTCTGTATTTATTTAGGGGTCTGGTCTGGGGTCTGAATTCATTTAGGGGTCTAGTCTTGGGTCTGTATTTATTTAGCGGTCTGGTCTATGGTCTGCATTTATTTAGCGGTCTGGTCTGGGGTCTGTATTTATTTAGGGGTCTAGTCTTGGGTCTGTATTTAGGTGTCCGGTCTGGGGTCTGTATTTATTTAGGGGTCCGGTCTGGGGTCTGCATTAACTTAGGTGTCTGGTCTGGCGTCTGTATTTATTAAGGCATCTAGTCTGGGGTCTGTATTTATTTAGGGGTCCGTTCTGGGGTCTGTATTTATTTAGGGGTCTGGTCTGGGGTCTGTATTTATTTAGGGGTCTGGTCTGGGGTCTGTATTCATTTAGGGGTCTAGTCTAGGGTCTGTATTTATTTAGTGGTCCGGTCTGGGGTCGGCATTTATTTAGGGATCTGGTCTGTGGTCTGCATTGATTTAGGGGTCTGGTCCGGTGTCTGCATTAATTTAGGGGCCTAGTCTGGGGTCTGTATTTATTTAGGGGTCTGGTCTGGGGTCTGCATTGATTTAGGGCTCTGCTCTGGGGTCTATTTATTTAGGGGTCCAGTCTGGGGTCTGAATTTATTTAGGTGTTCTGTCTGGGGTCTGTAAATATTTATGGGTCTAATTTTGGGTCTGTAATTATTTAGGGGTCTGGTCTGGGGTCTGTATTTGATTTAGGGATCTGGTCTGTGGTCTGCATTGATTTAGGGCTCTGCTCTGGGGTCTATTTATTTAGGAGTCTGGTCTGGGGTCTGTATTTATTTAGGGGTCTGCTCTGGGGTCTGTATTTATTTAGGGGTCTGGTTTGGGGTCTGTATTCATTTAGGGGTCTGGTCTGGGGTCTGTATTTATTAAGGGGTCTAGTCTGGGGTCTGTATTTATTTTAGGGGTCCGGTCTGGGGTCTGCATTTATTTACGGCTCTAGTCTAAGGTCTGTATTTATTTAGGGGTCCAGTCTGGGGTCTGTATGATTTAGGGGTCCGGTCTGTAGTCTGAATTCATTTAGGGGTCTGGTCTGGGGTCTGTAATTATTTAGTGGTCTGGTCTGTGGTCTGCATTGTTTTAGGGGTCTGTAATTATTTAGGGGTCTGGTCTGTGGTCTGCATTGATTTAAGGGTCTAGTCTAGGGTCTGTATTTATTTAGGGGTCTGGTCTGGGGTCTGTATTTATTTAGGGGTCTGGTCTGGGTCTGTATTTATTTAGGGGACTGGTCTGTGGTCTCCATTGATTTAGGGGTCTAGTCTGGGGTCTGTTATTTATTTAGGGGTCTGGTCTGGGGTCTGTATTTATTTAGGGGTCCGGTCTGAGGTCTGCATTTATTTAGGGGTCTGGTCTGGGTCTGTATTTATTTAGGGGACTGGTCTGTGGTCTCCATTGATTTAGGGGTCTAGTCTGGGGTCTGTTATTTATTTAGGGGTCTGGTCTGGGGTCTGTATTTATTTAGGGGTCCGGTCTGAGGTCTGCATTTATTTAGGGGTCTGGTCTGTGGTCTGTATTTATTTAGGGAAGTGGTCTGGGGTCTGTATTTATTTAGGGGTCTGGTCTGGGGTCTGTATTTATATAGGGGTCGGGTCTGGGGTCCGTAATTATTTAGGGGTCTGGTCTGGGGTCTGTAATTATTTAGGGGTCTGGTCTGGGGTCTGTATTTATTTACGGGTCTGGTCTGGGGTCTGTATTTATTAAGGGGTCTGGTCTGTGGTCTGCATTGATTTAGAGGTCTGGTCTGGGGTCTGTATTCATTTAGGGGTCTGGTCTGTGGTCTGCATTGATTTAGGGGTCTGGTTTGTGGTCTGTATTTATTTAGGGGTCTGGTTTGGGGTCTGTAATTATTTTGGGGTCTGGTTTGGAGTCTGTATTTATGTAGGGGTCTGGTCTGTGGTCTGCATTGATTTAGGGCTCTGCTCTGGGGTCTATTTATTTAGGGGTCTGGTTTGGGGTGTGTATTCATTTAGGGATCTAGTCTTGGGTCTGTATTTATTTAGGGGTCTGGTCTGTGGTCTCCATTGATTTAGGGGTCTGGTCTGGGGTCTGCATTTATTTAGGTGTCAGGTCTGGGGTCTGTATTTATTTAGGGTTCTGGTCTGGGGTCTGTATTTATTTAGGGGTCTAGTCTTGGGTCTGTATTTAGGTGTCCGGTCTGGGGTCTGTATTTATTTAGGGGTCCGGTCTGTAGTCTGAATTCATTTAGGGGTCTGGTCTGGGGTCTGTAATTATTTAGTTGTCTGGTCTGTGGTCTGCATTTATTTAGGGTTCTGGTCTGGGGTGTGCATTTATTTAGGGGTCCAGGCTGGGGTCTGTATTTATTTAGGGGTCTGGTCTGGGGTCTGTATTTAAGGGTCTGGTCTGGGGTCTGCATTTATTTATGGGTCTGGTCTGGGGTCTGTATTTATTTAGGGGTCTAGTCTGGGGTCTGCATTTATTTAGGGGTCTGGTCTGGGGTCTGTATTTATTTAGGGGTCGGGTCTGGGGTCTGTAATTATTTAGGGGTCTGGTCTGGGGTCTGTAATTATTTAGGGGTCTAGTCTGGGCTCTGCATTTATTTAGGGATCTGGTCTGTGGTCTGCATTGATTTAGGGGTTTGGTCTGAGGTCTGTATTTATTTAGGGGTCTGGTCTGGGGTCTGTATTTATTTAGGGGTCCGGTCTGGGGTCTGCATTAATTTAGGGGTCTGGTCTGGGGTCTGTATTTATTTAGGGGTCGGGTCTGTAATTATTTAGGGGTCTGGTCTGGGGTCTGTAATTATTTAGGGGTCCGGTCTCGGGTCTGCATTAATTTAGGGGTCTGGTCTGGGGTCTGTATTTATTATGAGTCTCTGGTCTGCATTGATTTAGGGGTCTGGTCTGGGGTCTGCATTTATTTAGGACTTTGGTCTGGGGTCTGTATTTATTTAGGGATCTGGTCTGGGGTCTGTATTTATTTAGGGGACTGGTCTGTGGTCTTCATTGATTTAGGGTTCTGGTCTGGGGTCTGTATTTATTTAGGGGACTGGTCTGTGGTCTTCATTGATTTAGGGGTCTGGTCTGGGGTCTGTATTTATTTAGGGGTCTGGTCTGTGGTCTGCATTGATTTAGGGCTCTGCTCTGGGGTCTATTTATTTAGGGGTCTGGTTTGGGGTCTGTATTCATTTAGGGGTCTAGTCTGGGGTCTGTATTTATTTAGGGGTCTGGTCTGGAGGTTTGTATTTATTTAGGGGTCTGGTCTGTGGTCTGCATTGATTTAGGGGTCTGCTCTGGGGTCTGTATTTATTTAGGGGTCTGGTCTGGGGTCTGTATTCATTTAGGGGTCTGGTCTAGGGTCTGTATTTATTTAGGGGTCTGGTCTGGGGTCTGTATTTATTTAGGGGTCTAGTCTGGGGTCTGTATTTATTTAGGGGTCCAGTCTGGGGTGTGTATTTATTTAGGGGTCCGGTCTGGGGTCTGAATTTATTTAGGTGTCTGGTCTGGGGTTTGTAAATATTTAGGGGTCGGGTCTGGGGTCTGTAATTATTTAGGGGTCTGGTCTGTGGTCTCCATTGATTTAGTGCTCTGCTCTGGGGTCTATTTATTTAGGGGTCTGGTTTGGAGTCTGTATTCATTTAGGGGTCTAGTCTGGGGTTTGTATTTATTTAGCGGTCCGGTCTGGGGTCTGAATCTATTTAGGTGTCTGGTCTGGGGTCTGTATTTATTTAGGGGTCTGGTCTGGGGTCTGTATTCTTTTAGGGGTCTAGTCTGGGGTCTGTATTCTTTTAGGGGTCTAGTCTGGGGTCTGTATTCTTTTAGGGGTCTAGTCTGGGGTCTGTATTTATTTAGGGGTCCAGTCTGTGGTCTGTATTTTTTTAGGGGTCCAGTCTGATGTCTGTGTGATTTAGGGGTCCGGTCTGTAGTCTGAATTCATTTAGGGGTCTCTTCTGGGGTCTGTAATTATTTAGTGGTCTGGTCTGTGGTCTGCATTGTTTTAGGGGTCTGTAATTATTTAGGGGTCTGGTCTGTGGTCTGCATTGATTTAAGGGTCTGGTCTGGGGTCTGTATTTATTTAGGGGTCCAGTCTGGGGTCTGCATTTATTTTGGGGTCTAGTCTGGGGTCTGTATTTATTTAGGGGTCCACTCTGGGGTCTGTATTTTATTAGGGGTCCGGTCTGTAGTCTGAATTCATTTAGGGGTCTGGTCTGGGGTCTGTATTTATTTAGGGGTCCAGTCTGGGGTCTGCATTTATTTAGGGGTCTAGCTCGGGGTCTGTATTTATTTAGGGGTCCACTCTGGGGTCTGTATTTTATTAGGGGTCCGGTCTGTAGTCTGAATTCATTTAGGGGTCTGGTCTGGGGTCTGTATTTATTTAGGGGTCCAGTCTGGGGTCTGCATTTATTTAGGGGTCTAGCTCGGGGTCTGTATTTATTTAGGGGTCCACTCTGGGGTCTGTATTTTATTAGGGGTCCGGTCTGTAGTCTGAATTCATTTAGGGGTCTGGTCTGGGGTCTGTAATTATTTAGTGGTCTGGTCTGTGGTCTGCATTGTTTTAGGGTTACCAGTACTATATTTTCTTACGACTATATTTCTTGTCGTCTTTGGACATACTTGGCCCCAATCGGCCCTGATTGCTTATTATTCTTGATCATCCACTGACTTCAATCTATCTGAGATATGGTACTGCTGTACATCTGCGATTCGTACTTACTTTTTGCTCTTACATAGATATCGCTTCCATTACCAGTACTATATTTTCTTACGACTATATTTCTTGTCGTCTTTGGACATACTTGGCCCCAATCGGCCCTGATTGCTTATTATTCTTGATCATCCACTGACTTCAATCTATCTGAGATATGGTACTGCTGTACATCTGCGATTCGTACTTACTTTTTGCTCTTACATAGATATCGCTTCCATTACCAGTACTATATTTTCTTACGACTATATTTCTTGTCGTCTTTGGACATACTTGGCCCCAATCGGCCCTGATTGCTTATTATTCTTGATCATCCACTGACTTCAATCTATCTGAGATATGGTACTGCTGTACATCTGCGATTCGTACTTACTTTTTGCTCTTACATAGATATCGCTTCCATTACCAGTACTATATTTTATTACGACTATATTTTTGTCATCTTTGGACATACTTGGCCCTAATCAGCCCTGATTTCAATTGAATATCACTTCTCGATCTTATCATATGCATGTTTCACTTCTGCTGTTATAACGTAACATGTACACAGTGACATTATACTCTTACCCGGTTTTTCACTGATTTTGACGTCTTTTGTTGTGTGACTCATCCCCTGTTCTACTTTTTAATTGTCTCATGTATGTAATTTAATAAAAATTTGTATATTTTTTCAAATATCGTGTGCTGAAGTCGATCATATTTTCTTGGTTTAATCTCATGTAAATTGTTGATCGATGCACCAAGTATATCTTGGTTTTCACTCAGGATTCAATATAGTGCATGTAATATAGTCAGCAACGATGCTTTACAGTTTATTACCTATTACCTCTTTGAGCACTATTTTTTATTGAATTCTGTCTGTTGGTATTCTATCGGATTGTTTTAGGGGTCTGTAATTATTTAGGGGTCCGGTCTGGGGCCTGTATTTATTTAGGGGTCTGGTCTGGGGTCTGCATTTATTTAGGGGTCTGGTCTGGGGTCTGTATTTATTTAGGGGTCTGGTCTGGGGTCTGTATTTATTTAGAGGTCTGGTCTGGGGTCTGTATTTATTTAGGGGTCTGGTCTGTGGTCTGTATTTATTTAGAGGTCTGGTCTGGGGTCTGTATTTATTTAGGGATCTAGTCTGGGGTCTGCATTTATTTAGGGGTCTGGTCTGGGGTCTGTATTTATTTAGGGGTCTGGTCTGGGGTCTGTATTTATTTAGAGGTCTGGTCTGGGGTCTGTATTTATTTAGGGGTCTGGTCTGGGGTCTGCATTTATTTAGGGGTCTGGTCTGGGTCTGTTATTTATTTAGGGATCTGGTCTGGGGTCTCCATTGATTTAGGGGTCTAGTCTGGGGTCTGTATTTATTTAGGGGTCCGGTCTGAGGTCTGCATTTATTTAGGGATATAGGCTGGGGTCTATAATTATTTAGGGGTCTGGTCTGGGGTCTGTATTTTTTTAGGGGTCCAGTCTTGGGTCTGTATTTATTTAGGGGTCTGGTCTGTGGTCTGTATTTATTTAGGGAACTGGTCTGGGGGTCTGTATTTATTTAGGGGTCCGGTCTGGGGTCTGTATTTATTTAGGGGTCTAGTCTTGGGTCTGTATTTATTTAGGGGTCTAGTCTTGGGTCTGTATTTATTTAGGGGTCTGGTCTGTGGTCTGTATTTATTTAGGGAACTGGTCTGGGGTCTGTATTTATTTAGGGGTCTAGTCTTGGGTCTATATTTATTTAGGGGTCCGTTCTGGAGGACTAATCAGTCTCTAGAACAATATTTAATGTGTTTTATCTCTGACTGTCAATATGATTGGGTCTCCTTCATTTCCCTCGCCAAATTTTCCCTTAATAACCGGGTCAGTCACTCATCAGGGGTCTCCCCATTTTTCTGTAATTTTGGGTTTAATCCACGGTTCTCCTCTGTTTCACCTGGTGGTTCCAACAATCCCGAGGTAGATCTCGTTCATCGGGAACTGTCCACAGTCTGGGCCCAGGTTCAGAAGAAACTAGAGGCGTCCCAGAGCATACAAAAGCAAAGCGCCACACACTTTTCAAAAAAGTGCCAAAGGCAGCGTAAACTGACCAAAAACGTTCCTGCAAATTGCGACTTTTCTTTGCCAGATAAGCGGCTTAGCAAAGTTAATAAATTCTCCTCTAAGGCTACAGACAGTAATACAATATCTTAATGCAAGGATGTGTACACTCAGTGTCTGACTGAGGACCTTGGACCCACCAAAGGAAATAATTCTTGGGGGTCTACACTTCAAATATATAGAAATAATGTGAACACTCTTAATTGTGTACTAAAAACGTGTGTAGTAAAACAAAGACCAATATTCCCACCATATAGTGACAGATATCAGTCCTACACAGGCATTCTGCAGACCATATACACTACCGTTCAAAAGTTTAGCGTCACTTAGAAATTTCCTTATTTTTGAAAGAAAAGCAGTTTTTTCCAATGAAGATAACATTCAATTAATCAGAAATACACTCTATCCATTGTTAATGTGGTAAATGACTATTCTAGCTGTAAACGTCTGGTTTTAATGCAATATCTACATAGGTGTATAGAGGCCCATTTCCAGCAACCATCACTCCAGTGTTCTAATGGTACATTGTGTTTGCTAACTGTGTTAGAAGGCTAATGGATGATTAGAAAACACTTGAAAACCCTTGTGCAATTATGTTAGCACCGCTGTAAACAGTTTTGCTGTTTAGAGGAGCCATAAAACTGACCTTCCTTTGAGCTAGTTGAGAATTTGGAGCATTACATTTGTGGGTTCGATTAAACTCTCAAAATGGCTAGAAAAAGAGAGTTTTCATGTGAAACTCGACAGTCTATTCTTGCTCTTAGAAATGAAGGCTATTCCATGCGAGAAATTGCCAAGAAACTGCAGATTTCCTACAACGGTGTGTACTACTCCCTTCAGAGGACAGCACAAACAGGCTCTAACCAGAGTAGAAAGAGAAGTGGGAGGCCCCGCTGCACAACTGAGCAACAAGACAAGACATTAGAGTCTCTAGTTTGAGATATAGACGCCTAACAGGTCCTCAACTGGCAGCTTCATTAAATAGTACCTGCAAAACGGCAGTGTCAACGTCTACAGTGAAGAGGCGACTCCGCGATGCTGGCCTTCAGGGCAGAGTGGCAAAGAAAAAGCCATATCTGAGACTGGATAATAAAAGGAAAAGATTAATATGGGCAAAAGCTCAGACATTGGACAGAGGAAGATTGGAAAAAAGTGTTATGGACAGACGGATCGAAGTTTGAGGTGTTTGGATCACACAGAAGAACATTTGTGAGACGCAGAAAAACGGAAAAGATGCTGAAAGAGTGTCTGACGCCATCTGTCAAGCATGGTGGAGGTCATGTGATGGTCTGGGGTTGCTTTGGTGCTGGTAAAGTGGGAGATTTGTACAAGGTAAAAGGGGTTTTGAATAAGGAAGGCTATCACTCCATTTTGCAACACCATGCCATACCCTGTGGACAGCGCTTGATTGGAGCCAATTTCATCCTACAACAGGACAATGACCCAAAGCACCTCCAAATTATGCAAGAATTATTTAGGGAAGAAGCCGGCAGCTGGTATTCTATCTGTAATGGAGTGGCCAGCGCAGTCACCAGATCTCAACCCCATAGAGCTGTTGTGGGAGCAGCTTGACCGTATGGTACGCAAGAAGTGCCCATCAAGCCAATCCAACTTGTGGGAGGGGCTTCTGGAAGCATGGGGTGAAATTTCTCCCGATTACCTCAGCAAATTAACAGCTCGAATGCCAAAGGTCTGCAATGCTGTAATTGCTGCAAATGGAACATTCCAAGACCAAAGCAAAGTTTGAAGGAGAAAATTATTATTTCAAATAAAAATCATTATTTCTAACCTTGTCAATGTCTTGACTATATTTTCTAGTCATTTTGCAACTCATTTGATAAATATAAGTGTGAGTTTTCATGGAAAACACAAAATTGTCTGGGTGACCCTAAACTTTTGAACGGTAGTGTAAGTGAATACAGTGCAGTGAAATTCAGTGACTCACAGGTGACATCTTCTCAGATTGGAGTCGTTCATGTTCTCTTTTCTTCTTCATCCGGCCCAGAACGCCATGTTGACTTCCAGTCTTTTTCATCTCCAATGCCCAAGCGCGAACCACAAGATACGTCATGAAAGTGTTGATGTAACCTGTATACAATGTTCACGTGACCCAATGTGCCACGTCACAGCGTATTCAAATCATGGAAGCGTTCAGTCTACATGACTACCGCCCATCACGGTGCACATACCTTAGATCAAAATTTTGACATATAACTAACTCTAAACCTCATAAGTTAATTTTCTTTAGCTATTATACTAGG